>NC_057807.1:545716971-545870421 GCF_018294505.1 Triticum aestivum
GCAAACCAGAGGTCTCACGACTTCGAATACCCACCGACCACTAGTTTATTACCATTTCTGTCCTTCATATACGCGCTGACGGGTGGGCCCTATGGTAATGTGCACTGCTAAATGTGGACCGTTTGACTGGTCAATTGATCGTGTTATCAACAAATTACGGAGCTGTATGGTGAGCCAGTGACCGTATGATCACCCTAAAATGTACTCTTATTTTATTAACACAGTACAGACTCAAACTACCATTTCTTTCTTTCATATACGGGCTGACAGGTGGGCCCCACGGTTACGCGCCCCGATGGTGCAACACTAGTTGTGCCGTTTGACTAGTCAATTGATTGTGTCATCAACAAAATACGGAGTTGTACGGGTGAGCCAGTGATAGTATAATCATGACATGTATTTGTTTAACACGGTACAGACGCAAGGGCTCAAATATACGCGCAAGCACTCACCGCTATAAGCGCACACACGCAAACCCTACCCCTATGAGCACCTTCGAGAGAGTGGGCCAGCATATATGATCTTGAGATTTTACGAAGTCACCATAGGTGCCTCGTAGTCGAGTGGAACATCTCCTCCCACTGAACGTACATTGCCGGAAAATACTGAAATTAACACAAGATAAATGCGAGCATCGGGACTTTAACCTTGGTGAGATCGAGAAACCACTGTCCTCTAACCATCCAACCACATGTTGGTTAGCACGACAAAATGTATGTGGTGACCATGATGAGATTATTCTGAAGTCTGGTGACCATATCGTGCTTTCGCTTCAAATACAATGATCGTAAGTGTCATCAACAAAATACCGAGCACGCATCAAATGCAAAGTCCGTCAGTGTCATCAACAAAATATGGAGACGTATCATGAGCTAGATACCGTTGTACTATTGTATATGCTTATTTTCTTAGTGGCCGATTGCGTGTGTTGTGTGGTGGGCACATCATTTCTAGTTGTGGTGGGTCAACATGAAGACTCATGGGTCGGTTCCATCCTGCTCCACATATAGGTTGGACCGAGACGTGTTATATGGAGACCCATGTGGAGGACTGGGCGTACATCACGAAGCTACCAGAGTCGCGGAGTACTCTATCCCCACTGGTGATAAGCCGACTGTATATGATTTGTAACCCTAGGCCCTTAGTATGTTATACAAGCTTGGGGGCTAGTTCGTCGATAGTATACACACATGCACAATGCCTGGTATTCATGTGTACTTTATACACACCCCTATCACTAATATACAGTACCAGGAGTAGGCTCTTTCTTCAACTACAAGGGTCCGATCCGAACTAGGGTAAATCTTTGCCTCGTATTACCATCCAGCCTAACAGCCAGGGATATCCTACCGAATGATATGATGAAATCATATCTGCCAACTACTATTAGAGAGGTGTGTCGGGGGGGCAATGTGTGCGAGAGAGGCCTAAAGATAATGTGCATGTGTGAGACACGTAGACACATATATGTGCGTATAGAGGGCTAGTAGAGACCGTGCATGTGTATATATGCATGTGAGAGAAATAGTGTTTTCCAATTGAGATTAGTGAAAAGAGTGGTACATAGTAGTCAGAAAGAGAGAGAGAGAGAAACAGAGAGAGCATGTGCGTGAGACACCCCGACACCTTGAGAGAGATTGTGAGCATGTGTGAAAGAGAAATGCTGATGCATATAAAGTGTGTGCACTTATGCGTTAGATAGAGAGATATATAACGCGTTTGTGAGAACGGTGAGGGAGTCCTAGATTAGGGGGTATCCGGACAGCCGGACTATATACATCGTCCGAACTATAGAAGCGTCAAGATACAAGACTCAAGACCTCGGCTCGTGTCCGGATGGGACTCTCCTTTGCGTGGAAGACAAGCTTGGCGATCCGGATATTATGTTTCCTTCCTTGTAACCGACTCCATGTAAACCCTAGCTCTCCGATGTCTATATAAACCGGAGAGCATGGTCCTTAGAAGGCCGATCACAATTACAATCATACCATCATAGGCTAGCTCTTAGGGTTTAGCCTCTACGATCTCGTGGTAGATCTCCTCTTGTACTACTCATATCTTCAATATTAATCCAGTAGGAAGTAGGGTTTTACCTCCATCGAGAGGGCCGGAACCTGGGTAAACATTGTGTCTCTTGCTTCCTGTTACCATCAGCCTAAGACGCACAGATCGGGACCCCCTACCCGAGATCCGCCGGTATTGACACCGACATTGGTACTTTCATTGAGAGTTCCTCGGTGTCGTCGCTGCAAAGTCTTGATGGCTCGTCTCGTTGTCAAGGACGACATCACCTTTGGGGGAGCGCTGGTTATAGGCCAGACCCTCTGGCTTGGCGGCTTCATTATGACCGCCCCATCGGCTGTCGTGCCGACGATGGCCTCTCGGGTCATCACGCATAACCTTCGCATCAATTCGGAGCTTGCCGAAAAAATGGATCCGATTGAGTTCTCCTCCCTTAATGAGCTCTTGGATCGCATCGCCGCTTTGGGAGTCACTACAGACTATGACCGGATTGGGCTTAAACCCGACCAAAGGGACATTAGATCCCTGCCGGCCACCCATAAGATAGCGGTAGTGGAGGAACCACATGTGGGTTGCCCCTCAACTTTGCGGACGAATTTTGTCCAGATCACCGAACTCAGTGAGCCGAACACCCACCCAAAGGAAGACATGACCCAGGTCCCGGACATAGAATCGGGCATTGGGCCGAAGGGATTAGGTAATACACCAGATCCCGAACTGTCAGGCTTGGAACTTCCCGTGCCCCCGGGCGTCAGATCGGATCAGAATCCGGATTCAGCCAACGACGCTCGCTCGGACTTAAACCGTCTCTCCCGTATCAGGCAGGAGCCCCAAGAGACGGTACACCGTTACTGGGCCAGATTTCTCCTTGCTCTTAACAAGGTCAAGGAGTGCCACAAGGAGGACGTAGTCTCTCTTTTCTGCAGAAACTGCACGAACAAAGGACTCCTTAATGCTATAAGTCGCCGTGACATAGAGCACTTTACGGACTTGGCAACCATAGTACAGAAGTATTATGTGATGGAAAGCGCCTGGAAGACCCAAGCAGAATTTTGGGATAGTACGGCCCTCACCAAAACCTTTGTCCGAACTAAACGGCCGAACTCTCGTAAGTCGACCAGTTCAATTCCCAAGAAACCAAAACCCGCCCCAGGGCGTGGAACCATATTGGAAGAATGGCTCAACGGGCCATGTAAGCTTCACAGCACTCCGGATGCAACACCGACCCATAGCCTTAGAGCATGTTGGATACTCCGGCAGGTATCTAAGAGTGGCGAGGATCTCCTCAAGAGCCATAAAGCAGAACCACATCCCGCCAAGGAACACAATACGGTACTAACAGTCTTCGAGACCTTCGCCTCGAACAATAGGCGCAAGCGAGCTCATCGAAGCTCCGCTTAAATCTACCATGTGGCAAAAATAAATCTGTGGAACGACACTGCTATAACTTTCAATGCCAGTGATGAACCCCAATTCCAGTCCGTCCGGGTGTCGGCCGCTCTGGTCCTCAGCCCAATAGTGGACGACTTTTGGCTCACTAAAGTACTCATGGATGGCGGAAGCGGATTAAACCTAATCTACGAAGAAACACTCAAGAAGATGGAAATTGACAAAAGCCGCATTGAACAAAGCGGCACAACCTTCAAGGGGGATTATCCCTAGTCAGGAGGCACGGTGTGCGGGAAAAATCACACTCAATGTGGTATTCGACACCCTAGAAAATTACAGGTCCGAAGAAATCACCTTCCAAGTGGCTCCTTTCAACAGCGGATACCACGCCCTTCTAGGGTGGGACACGTTCGCAAGCTTTCAAGCCATACCCCATTACGGGTATATGAAGCTCAAAATGCCCGGACCCAACGGAATCATCACTCTAGCTAGTGATCCGGACGTCGCACTCCGCGCCGAAAACAAAACCGCAGCACTAGCCTTGGAAGCACTATCCGAAGCCCTAGCGGCAGAAGAATTAACAACGATGCGCGCCACCGTGGACAGGGACGACATGATACTCGACAAGCAACCCAAGTCCACCTCATTTAAACCCGTAGACGAGATATCAAATTCCAAGTCCACCCAACGGACCCCACAAAGACAGCTTCCATCGGGACACAGTTGAACCCCGCTATGGACGCTGCACTGCGCGACTTCTTACGCGAGAATTGGGATATCTTCGTCTGGCACCCATCGGACATGTCGGGCATCCCACGCGAATTGGCCAAACACAGCCTTAACATACTAAAGGGATACAAACCTGTAAAACAGACCCTAAGGCGATTTTTGGAGCCCAAATGGCAAGCCATGGGGGAGGAGCTAGCCAAGCTACTTGAGGCCGGATTCATCAGAGATATCAAACATCCGGATTGGCTGGCGAACTTGGTAAATCCTGATACCCACACTATAAAAAAATAGCATACGCAGTCTTCATGTCATCCCGAAAGCTGCGACACTACTTTCAAGAGTGTTCGATTACGGTGACCTCTAAAGTACCACTAAACAATATAATAAATAACCGCGATGCCACGGGCCGGATTGCCAAATGGGCCATTGAGCTCCTTCTGTTCGACATAACATACAAGCCTCAGCGGGCTATCAAGTCGCAAGTATTAGCTGACTTCGTCACCGAATGGATGGAAGCCGAACTCCCTAAAGAGTACGGCGCGTACTCTAACTGGATCATGCACTTTGACGGCTCTAAAATGCTGCCCGGATTGGGAGCAGTCGTAGTTCTGACCTCTCCCACCAGAGACACGGTCCAATACATCCTCCAAATATTATACACAGACTCCAACAATGCAGCCGAATATGAGGCTCTGTTGCACGGTCTTCGGATGGCAATCTCTATGGGCATTCAACGCCTAGAAGTGTGCGGGGGTTCAAACCTCGCAATATCACAAATAAATGGAGACTTTGATGCCAAGGATCCAAAAATGGCGGCCTATCGCAATGTCATCCTTAAAATGTCATCTCGGTTCGAGGGGCTCGAATTCCACCATGTGGCTCGAGAAAACAATCAAGCGGCAGACGTCCTTGCCCGCATCGGCGCTAAACGCGACCCTGTCCCACCTAACATATTCCTGGAAAGGCTGTTCAAGCCATCTGTGGTATGGGAAGGGGATTCCGGCAATACCAGCACGGATCCGAATACATCCCCAGATTCCGAACTATTAGATATAATCGGAGGCTCCACCACCGAAATAACATCATCAGCCCACGAAATAATTGTTGTTATCGCCCCGTGGACTGAGCCTTTCTTGGCCTACCTAAATAGGCAGGAGCTCCCCGAAGACCAAAATGAAGCACGCTGCATCGTTCGGTGTTCTAAAGCTTACAAGGTCCATGAAGGGGAACTCTATAAGAAAAGTGTCACCGGAGTGCTCCAAAGGTGCATCTCCGAAGAGGAAGGGCGGCAGCTCTTGGCTGAAATCCATGCGGGACTGGGCAGGCACCACGCCGTGGCTCGCACACTAGTCAGCATGGCCTTCCGTATAGGTTTCTACTGGCTGACGGCCTGAGCAGACGCACAGGACCTTGTCCAACACTGCGTCGGTTGCCAGCTCTTTGCCAATCTGAGTCATATGCCCCCCACCGCTCTCCAAACAATCCCCATAACTTAGCCCTTTGCGGTCTGGGGGCTGGATATGGTTGGACCCCTTAAAGGGGGGAGCCAAAAGAAAAAATACTTATTGGTCATGGTAGATAAGTTCACCAAATGGATAGAAGCCAAACCAGTGAAAATGGCCAAATCCGGACCAGTGATAGACTTTATATCCGGGGTCGTACACCAATACGGTGTCCCCCATAGCATCATCACCGATAATGGCTCAAATTTTATAGCCGATGAAGTGAAAGCTTGGTGCGGCAAAATGGGCATTAAGCTCGACTATGCTTCCGTCTACCATCCTCAAACAAATGGTCAGGTCGAACGGGCAAATGTTCTCATCATGAGCGGCATCAAACCCAGACAGTGCGATCCTTGACAGAGTCGGATACTCATTGGGTCAAGGAGCTCAACTCCGTACTCTGGGGGTTGCAGACCATGCCGAGTCGCACCACCGGATATACACCATTTTTTATGGTGTACAGTGCGGAAGCAGTACTACCTTGCGACATAATACATGATTCGCCACGCGTACGCATGTACGAAGAGAAGGAATCCGAGTTAGATCGGCAGGATAATTTGGATGCCCTGGAGGAGGAGCGCGATGTCGCTAAGGCCCGTTCCGCATTCTATCAGCAACAGGCTCGACGATACCAAAGCAGAGAAGTGCGGGCCAAAACATATAATATTGGCGAACTCATTCTACGCTTACCGGAGAAGAAGAAGGACAAGCTCAAACCCAAGTGGGAAGGCCCCTTCATCATCGACAAAGTTCTCACTGGAGGAGCATACTGCTTATGTAATGCCTCTGATAACAGACTCGAGCCAAACCCATGGAACGCGGCCAGACTCTGGAGATTCTACGCCTAGCGCCGAACTCAGTGTTCGTCTCCTTCACCCTCCTTTTTCAATTATGCTCCCTCCCTTTTCCTTTCTCGCTCTTTTTCTTTTCACACAAAGTTTTTAATACAGTGCAGATTTCCGGATTACTCTGGCTGCACTATGTGTGCAAGTAATACCTGGGGGCTTCCTATACGGAAGCTAAACATAACTTACTCTAAATGGCTTTTTGCCCATCATACATGTATTTTCCATGTGTGTCTTTTATTCACCATTATATGCATCGATATGACTTAAGACGTGGCCAAGCTGGGTTGCCTGGCTCCTGTGTTTATGCCCTACGTTCCCGTTAATTCGGCTAGGGCATGAGGGGAGCACCTCTGTGATTGTTACTGCCGGTTGAGCCGGATGTGTACCTCAGACTGGGTGAAGCCGAAAGCTAGTTTCCTTAAGAGAATATTCGGTCCGTGAACAAAAGATGTCTTCGTTTATTATAACATTAATCCCTAGAAGTTTTGTATCCTGCACTTTGGTTCACAGTTCGGACATGTGCCTTGACACATGCTTACCCAGGGAAAGGAACCCTTAACGGAACTATTCTCCCTGGAAGATGTTTCTTACTATCAATGTAAAATAACATAACTAGTTGGGTACTTGTCTGTTCAAGCACTTATGACCCCTACGCCTAGTTTCCACGCATACTCAGGTTTTGTATAACCGAGCGGGTATTCGGACACAACCAGGACTTTAGGATCCGGGGGCTGAAGCTAAAATCTCTGCCATGACAAATGATTTTAATCCGGCTAGGGGCTACTTATGTCCATCGAATTACACAATCATTTGGACTGACTATATTCATCCTCTATACTATCCAACAGGCTATCTAGCTTACAATCCTGTTGAGAATACTTTGCGGCTAACGCCACCTGGTCATATACCAGACTCACGGGAATTTCTTGCCCATCTGGCCCGGCTGGTCCAACTTCAGCCATATGGTTCGGGTCCAGCTTGGTGTAGCGAGTCTTCACCATAGCCCATGCTTCTCTTGCACCTTGCCGGCAGGCTGATATCTTCCACAAACGGAAGTGCCGCCGTGCTCCTAGAAGCATGTCCACAAGCCCCCCCCCCCCCTCCATGCCATTTGGCGGGGAGCTTGATGGCCACAGAGACTGCGCAATGCCCTGCATCACCTGCCGAGCTCACTCGTGCATTTGTGAGAAGTCCTGCAGTAAGTCACCTACAGATGCGGCCTCAGGGCGACCCATTAGCATTCCTACAAACACAACTTTTTTCAATATACTTCCTCGCCGAACTATACTATAGTTCGTCTAGGCACTTACCATAAATGCCGCGGCAAAGCCTTTTGTTCTCCTTTACAGAGTCTACCAGCTGCGCACGGACGTCTTTCAATTCCATGTCCAGCTGAATATTGGCATCTTGGAGAGCATTCTTCTCCTGCTTGACTTGCGTAAGAATGCACTCGCCGGCCTTTAATTGCCTCTGGAGATGCAACTCGTCATCCCTCCCGCCCTCTGGATTTACTCCGGGGTTGTCTATAGAACTTTCTGTTAAATTTGTCCTACCAGCCAGTTGCTAACTGTTGCATTTTCATATAATTGAGATAAATGTTACCATATGAGGCCTTCCAGGATTCCTCTAGCTGGGCAACTGTGGCCCTTAGTTGGGTATTGCACTCCTCTAGCTCCCGAGACAATTGCTCATTCTTATCTACAAGAACCTGCGCATAAATCGATACCTAAAACTGTTGTTTCAACCGTTTCAAGTCTCACGGGCTACTACTATACATGTTCATCAAACTTTCTTACCCGTATATCTTTGGTATACTGGACTGTCGCCCGGGCGAGTCCGCTCTGAGCAGCTCGGATGTATGCGTCTCCCGAATTGAAAGCATTAAATGCCTCTTCGGAAAAGATGTTGTGGCGAAGCATGGCCCATCGATGCTGGTGATTCATGGCACTCTCTACTTCCGAATTTGTGGCAGAGAGCATATATGCGTCCTCTGTCGGAGGACTATGCGGCGTCGGCCCTACGCCCGCCTCCTCTCTCGAAGTTGGTCCTGGAGCCCGACTGGTGGAGGTGTGGTTGGCGGAATCCTCGGATATAGTCCGGATTCTCCTTCTCCTACCATGATGTAAAGGGTGCTGTCATGCTTCAAATAAACAATAATTATGCGACATGTTGTTTTCTTACCTCTGTAGAGGCGTGTCGTCTCTAATCGCCTTCCTCTTGAGCCTACCCAATCCGGACGCCTGTGGCTGATGGGTCCCTAGGGGCTCGGCCCTATGCTCCGAACGTCGCTTCTGCAAAAGCACGACGTATTAGGGATAAGGTGTGACATCAGGAAAGAATCCTCTACGGAGGATCGAGTCTTTGGCTTGGCTTACACGCGACGAAGGTAACAGTCCGGGATAATCAGCGGTGATAGCCACTGGGGCGCCGTCGCGGCTCGCCCGATAAAATATCTCGTCGACAAACTCCACGACCGTGTCTGGGTCTTCTTCGAGTCCTGGATCCAGGGCCCTTTCGGGGTCCTCTGGCTGCGGGGAAGGGCTGGAGATTCCTTCTACGGACCTCTTCAGTCCCTGCTCAGAAATATCGATGTAGGTAACTTTAGCGAAGAACGCCACAATAAGTGAAGCAATAAAATAAATGACGACTTACCCAGTTTGGGGGATTGTACATGGAGAATCCGTCCCGCAGTTTGATATGGAGGAAGTCTTCCTCTTCTCCTTTGTATAGGTCGGACAGTATCCTTGCCAGAGCGGTGGGGGAGTCTGGACCCTTACGCCACAGCGGGTGGCATCATCCGTCCCATTGTAGTGCCACATGGGATTAATCCGATATTGAAGCGGTTGCACTCCCCGCATTATGCATATTGCCATCACCTCGACTATCGTCAGTCCGGATTTGGCCAGTAACTTTATCCTGCTCATCAGGAAATGTACTTCCCTGGAATCCTCTTCTTGGGGGCCTCGGGGGCGCCAGCTTAGATGTGCCCTCGGTTGGGTGTTACTGAACTTGGGTAGTCCTGTCCGGACTAGATCCGGAAGGGGAGCATCGTCAATATAAAACCACTCTGAAGCCCAGTTGTCTGGTGCCTTCTTGGGAATACCGGATAGGTATCCGGTCTCAGCGATACGCCATACTTAGGCCTCGCCCACTTGACATAGGGATTCTCCCTGGTTGCGGGGGACAAGGCAGAACAGCTTCTTCCACAATCCGAAATGAGCCTCGCAGCCTAGAAACAGCTCACAAAGGGCGACATACCCTGCTATATGTAGTATGGAGGCTGGAGTAAAGTTGTGCAACTAGAGGCCGTAGAACTCCAGAAGACCATGAAGGAATGGATGAATAGGAAACCCTATGCCCCTTAACAGATGCGGAATTAAGCATATTCGCTCCTCTGGAGTCGGATTGGGGGATCTCTCCGCTTGTTCTCCTCCATTATAGGTGGCCACTCCGGCTCAGACGGGGACCATGAACGTCGGTGGGAGGAGCCCTTGGGTTTCTAACTTTACCAAACGGCTATGGCAAACTGAACACTCTCCCCAGTCCCCCGGCTTGGGGCAAGGGGAGCGAGCAGAAGAGCTGCGACGACCGGCCATGTTGGAATGGTTTTTTCTGGGTGCTCTGTTGGATGCTTGCTCAAGGAGGGAGAGTGAGGTTTGGATCTGGGAATCCCCGTCTCTTCAAATAGACGGCTAGCCCGAAGGACCGAGGGTGGCAAATGCAAAAATGCCTTGACTCCTCGCATTTGCTCGACACGTGGAAATGGTCATTATTGAAACATTGAAGCCGAGGAGTACAACATTTATGAAGATGTCGGACACTGTTCGTCATGATGGGAACATTGGAGTATACGGAGGAGGAACCCACCTTGCAATGCCGAATACAAGACTGCGCGCCAGACTCATCGTCATTGAAGCCTGGTTCAGGGGATACTATGGGAGTCCTGGATTATGGGGTATCCGAACAGCCCGACTATATACATCGTCCGAACTATAGAAGCGTCAAGATACAAGACTCAAGACTTTGGCTCGTGTACGGATGGGACTCTCCTTTGCGTGGAAGACAAGCTTGGCGATCCGGATATTATGTTTCCTTCCTTGTAACCAACTCCATGTAAACCCTAGCTCTCCGGTGTCTCTATAAACAGGAGAGCATGTTCCTTAGAAGGCCGATAACAATTACAATCATACCATCATAGACTAGCTCTTAGGGTTTAGCCTCTATGATCTCGTGGTAGATCTACTCTTGTACTACTCATATCTTCAATATTAATCAAGCAGGAAGTAGGGATTTATCTCCATTGAGAGGGCCCGAACCTAGGTAAACATTGCGTCCCTTTCTTACTGTTACAATCAGCCTAAGACGCATAGATCGGGACCCCCTACCCGAGATCCGCCGGTTTTGACACCGACAAACGGGGCGAGGCATAGTGCATCTACGTGTAAAATGCAGTTCTACACATTAAATTAAAATATAAATGGCATTATTATATTTGGATGAGATCATGAATCTTGCAAATTTGTGTATGGACGAAAATCGGTCTATCAGACACACATACTCTATGGAATTCTAGCATGTGCATGTGTTTATTTCATATTATCGATCCATAGAGTGAGAGCGGTTTGAAATACAGGCAATGGATGCTTTTGCAATTCATATATAAACATTAATTAGTGCACTCCATGTTGTTAGTGTGAAGCACTTTATACATTTGTCACTTGCGTGGATACATTCCAAATTGCTAGCTGCGAAATAAAATACATGTCGAATACAACATAAAGGGGCTTTCGAAGATTCGAATTCATAGGAAGTGCATTCATCTATTTGAACCCGAGATAATGGCATTTGTAAATCAGATGTAAAAGGGGGCATCAATCTTTGTTGTGAGTTTGAACATGCTATATATATTCATACGTGTATCTAACTTTTTTTGCAACCAAGGAGATTATACCTGGAACCATGCATGAACTGAGGTAAGTTGCATATTTTTTAATATATACTCGTGTACAATGTATATTAAAATGTACCCCCTCCATTCCAAAATAATCATAGCTTTAGGATTTTCAAGAGTAAAGATTTGTGAAGTTTGACAAATCCTGAAAGTTCAATTCAAGAGAACCGAAAACGTTAATGCTTCTGCTCCCAATATTGAACAAAGCGCCAAATAGGCCTCTGGTCACCCAAAACCGCGCGAGACTAATGTTTTGGTGGTAGGAAATTACTGTCCTGACTCTGCCCTGTGTAGCCTATCGACCCGATGTCCAAAATTCTAAACCGGGGTAGGTTTGTAACTTCACCAAGACGCCAGTCTCAACCGCCTCCGAGAAGCATTCATACGCTGTGGGCGCCTAAAAACCCATGCGCTCGGCCGAAATCTATCCCGCCCACATTTGGGACACCTGACATGACTGTCCTACCCCCAACCCGCAATATGTCCGAAATTTTAGATGGGGGCAAAGTTTGTAACTTTCCCCAAATTTCAAACAAGCGCATCTCAAACCGAAACATTGTTCCCCCTTAGTTCCCCGCCTCCCTCTGTTTCCCCATTCATACTCCGTGGGCGCGAAAACACCCTCTCCACCAGCCGCGAAACCCCAGCCTCCTCCGTCCTCCACCCCATAGCGGCCAATCCACCGCCGCCCTCCTCCATCACGCCAGAGCCGCTACCCCGACGTCGTCGTCCAACGCAACCATAACCGCAACGCCCTCAAGGACTTAGCAGCTGAAGCCGAGGCAGAGCTACCTCCACGACGCCGACGCCAATGTGCGTCGTACCAGAACCACTCCGACCACACTGTCCTGCGCCTCACTACTGCAGATCCACTGTCACAACCGTCCACCGCACCGAAGCTGTTCCCGCTACACCGTCATTCGCCGCCTCGGATCTGCTTCCCCGCCGCCGACAGACGGCCACCGCACCACACTCAACAACTTGGCCATGGGTTCGTCCAAGGATGCACCTTCCTCCACAACTTCTGGTTTCCTGCGAACAACAAGATCGTCGGAAAAATAGAAGGAGGACACAGCACTGCCAGCAGAAAGAGGTACTCATCTTCCCTTATTCGTGCAAATCTTACGTCTCCGCTCACACCGTATTCATCCCACGAAAGAAACTAGTTGAGCGCTTCTTACTGCATCTTCTTCGTGATACTAAATGCACAAGGTTTCCTCCCTTTTACTATTTCACCTTTGCTAGAGGTCAGTAGCCTGCCTGGATTTCAATTCAGGGTCAGTCGAACCGTAATTAAAAGAAGCAGCACCCGCTTAGGCGCGCGGAGCACCTAGTCTGCCTGTTCCCTGGGGAAGCGGCGCATCAGTGTCTGTCATAGGGGTGTGGGGCGCAGGAGCTTCTTGCGCCCTATCTGGAGGTCGGTGGGGCTTGAATGGATGGGGGGAGGTGCCAAGCACGGCGGTGCGGTGAGGTCGAGGGGAGGGCGCAGGCAGGGGAGGAATATTGGGCCGGTGGTCGCTGGCGTTTCGAGGAAGATCGTCAACACTAACTGGCTGGAGGTAGATGAAGGCGATCTGCCCGTTCTTTGTACATCGGACGGTGCAGAAAAAATGGACTGACCTATTTGCTTTCAGTCGACTGTTATTTTCATAGAATCATGTAGTAATTGAGTGTGCCATGCATGTTGTAGAGCTATCATATGTCTCCGTCATTTATTTCTCACCGACCTGCTATCTGCTACCTTTACACTGTACTAATTGTGCACACACTTCACCCATACTCACACTATTGTTTTTTTATGCATGGGTATTTCAGACTCTGACGCAGTGTTGATGAATGTAGAAAAGAAAAGATAGAAGTCGCTCCAGTGTAATTCGAACATAAGCACTAAGCGTTTCAGCGCTCTAATGGGTGCAGTGTCAGCAGTTGGAGACAGTAAACGTAGCTCTGCAGTTGATGATCTCAATTGCCACACACAACCATCCCAGGTGCTTGCTTTAACTTCACGCTGTCAAATGTGGTTGCATGTTGCATATGGTGTCTAGCTTGTATTGCTTCCAATTTGGTTAAATTGCATCTTCTTACTTTACACATTATACCTTTGATAATGACATGCCTTCCTGTTTTTGATACATACTACATATGTCTATTAACCATGTTCGTACATCAAACTAATGCTCTTTTGTATCCCTCGTCAATCACTTATGATGAGACAGTCACCCGGGTGGGTTACTGTGAGACGCCCTACTCGTTTAAAGAGTGCAGTGTCATCCTCCCCACATGATTCTCAAGAAACAGCAAGGCTAAATGAAGATAGTCAACAGCTCTCTAGTTGATCACCGCAATTCCCCCACACCACCATCGCAGGTGTTTGCTCTTACTTGGCAGTGTGATATGTGGTTGCATGTTGCATATGGTGTCTACCTTGTAATGCTTCTAATTAGGGTAAATTGCATCTGCTTAGTTAACACATCATACCTGTGAATATGACATGTCTTCCTGTTTTTGGTACATACTACGTCTTTCTATTAACCATGTTCTTACATCAAACTACTTTTCTTGTGTATCGCTCATCAATGCTCCTAATTTGTTAAATTGCATCTCCTTAGCTTACACATTATACATGTTAATATGACACGCCTTCCTGTTTTTGGTACATACTACATCTGCCTATCAGACCATGTTCTTACATCAAACTACTGTTCGTGTGTATCCTGCGTCTATCGCTTATGATGAGACAGTCACGCGTGTGGGTTAATATGAGACGCAATACTCTTATAAATAATGCAATTTCATCATCTCCACATGATTCTCAAGAAACAGCAAGCCTAAATGAAGATATTGAACGTTGCTCTGTACCTGAAGACAGCACTTCCCCTACACCACCATCACAGGTGCTTGCTCCAACTTCGCAGTGTGATATGTGGTTGCATGTTGCATACGGTGTCTAGCTTGTAATGCTTCTAATTAGGGTAAATTGCATCTGCTTAGTTTACACACTATACCTGTGAATATGACATGCCTTCCTATTTTTGGTACACACTACATCTATGTGTTAACCTTGTTCTTACATGAAACTACCTCTCTTCTGTATCATGCATCAATCACTTACGGTGAGTCACCTTTATTCGTTGCATATTGCATATTATTTCTAGCATGTTGCTATGTATTGCTTCTAATTTGGTCAAATACATTTGTTAGGGCACCCTTTTAATTTGGCAGAGTGATATTGGTTTCATCTTTCATATGGTTTCTAGCTTGCATCGATTCTAACAAGTTCAAGCACCTTGTGCTTAGTTTACACTTTATACATCATACATGTCAATATGTCACGCCATCCTGTTTTTCATACATATTCCATCCTCCTATCATGCGGCTGCCTTACATGAAAGTAGTGTTCGTCAGTATCATGCATCAATAAGTTCTGAAGAGAAAATTTTATTCCTTTTTCTTGTGGGTTTGACTTGACAAGGCAAAATCAAGAAAGAGGAAGGAAAAGAGTAAGGAAGGCGATGATGGTGGTCCTCTGCAGCAACGTAAATGGAGCATCTGTACCAATTCTCCTTGTACTGATAGTGCATTACATGGTCCAAGTCTCCGCTCCCCTACTCCACCATCCAAGGTGCTTGCTCTAGCTTGGCAGTGTGATATCTGGTTGCATGTTGCATATGGTTTCTAGCTCGTATTGCTCCTAATTAGTGTAAACTGCATCTGCTTAGCTTACACATGATACATGTGAATATGACACGCTTTCCTATTTTTGGTACATACTATATCTGTCTATCACACCATGTTCTTACATGAAACTACTCTTCTTGTGTATCTTGCATCAGTCACTTATGATGGGACACCTTTAAGTTGGCAGTGTGATATTGGTTTGCATCTTGAATATGATTTCTAGCATGTATTGCTTCTAGTTTGATGAACGCCACCTATGACGAGACAGTTTTAACTCGGCGGAGTGATATTGATTGCACCTTCCATATGGTGTCTTGCAGTGTTTCTAATTTGTTGAAGTGCCTTCTACTTAGTTACCACATCATAGGTGTGAATATGTCACACCATCCTATTTTTCATACATATTCCATCCTCGCATCATGTGTTTGCCTTTCATCCGAGTAGTGTTCGTCAGTATCATGCATGAATGAGTTCTGAAGAGTGAATTTTATTCCTTTTTCTTATCGGTTTGACTTCACAATGCAAAATCATTACAGCTGAAGGAAATTAGTCCGGGAGTGGATGACGGTGGTCCTTCAGAGCAACTCAAACAGGGGGTCTCTAAAGATTCTACTCCGCCATCCTCCCAACAAGATTCGCAAGACAACACAAGGCTGGACAGTCAACGTAGCTGTGTAGATGATGAGCACATCTCCCCTACTCCACCATCACAGGTGCTTGCTCTAACTTGACACTATTATATGTGGTTGCATGTTGCGTATGATGTCTAGCTTGTATTGCTTCTAACTTGAATTGTATTTGCTTACTTTACACATAATGCCTGTGAATATGACACGTGTTCCTATTTCTAGAACATACGTGTACATGATGAACACATCTCCCCTACTCCACCATCACAGGTGCTTGCTCTTACTTGGAACTGTTATACGTGGTTGCGTTTTTCGTATGATGTCTAGTTTGTATTGCTTATGATTATGTAGAATTGCATCTGCGTAGCTTACAACTTATACATGCAACGATCACTTACCCATAAGACACATTTAACTTGGGACTGTGATGTAGGTTGCATCTTGCATTGTCTTCTAGCTTGTACTGCTTCTAATTTCTTGAAATGGCACTTACGACGAGACACTTTTTACCTGATAGAGTGATATTGGTTGCATGTTCATATGGTGCCTAGCTTTCATTTCTTCTAATTTTGTTCAAATGCCTTCTGCTTACTGTTTTTTCATACATATTCCATCCTCCTATTGTACGTGTGAATATGAAACGCTGTCTTTTTTGTATATATTCCATCCTCGTATCCTGCGCTTGCCTTACATGAAAGTAGTGTTCGTCTGTATCATGCATCAACCAGTTATGCAGAGCTAATTTTATTCATCTTCTTGTGGTTTTGACTTCATAAGGCAATATCAGAAAATAGGAAGGAAAAGAGTAAGTTAGGGGATGTTGGTGGTACTCCGCACCGACGCAAACAGAGACTCTCTAGATTTGCCACTGCTACTGCTAATTAAGTTGAAGTCCCAAGTCTACATGATGAGTTCATCTCCCGCACTCCACCATCGCAGGTGCTTGCTCTAAGTTGACAGTGTGATAATTGGTTTCATGTTGCATATGTTGTCTAGCCTGTATTTCTTCTATTTTGATTAAATTGCACCTGCTGAGTTTATACGTTATACATGTGCATCTATCTATCATACCATGTTCTTACATCAAAGTACTACTTTTGTGTATCCCGCATCAGTAACTCATGATTGGACGCTTTTAACATGGTAGTTTGATAGTGGTTGCATCTTGCATTGATTTCTACATTGTACTGCTTCTAATTTTTCGAATTGCCACTTATGACAAGACACTTTTAACTTGGCAGAGTAATATTGGTTGCATCTTTCATATGGTGTCTAGCTTGCATTACTTCTATTTTCTTGAAAATCCTTCTGCTTAGTTTGCACATCGTAGCTGTGAATATGTCATGCCGTCCTGTTTTTCTTACATATTCCATCCTCATACAGTTGTCTTACATCAAAGTATTGCTTGTCTGTATCATGCATCAATGAGTTCTGAAGAGTGTTTTTATTCTTTTGTGTTGTGGGTACCGCTTGACATGGCAAAGTCAAAAAAGAGCAAGGAAAATAATATAGTAGGGAGTGTTGTTACTCGTCGGGTGAAATGGAAAAGGTTCTGCCGTCAAGATTCTGCTGGTACTTATAGTGCAGTAGAAGGTCCAAGTCCACCGACTAAATCTACAAACACAGTATCACCTGCTCCACCAGCTGCAGCATCCGCTTCAACTGTACCAGCATCTCAACCAGTTACTCGTTCGTTTGCTCCGGAACTGGCCAGTTCCCAAGCTGCCTTCACACCTAACACTACTTTCGAAGCACTGCTGACACAACAGGACTTGGCAAGATCAGATGAACCTCATGAGCATCAACACCAAGACGGTACCTGACCAAGTCAAGTTGCAGTTGCATGCTCCTTTATATGTACTCTCACAGTTTGATGTACACTAACACTTTCCATATTCGTTATTGAACTAGCACCACGGCGCAAGCGGAAACAGACATCAGGGATAATGTTTGACAGATTAACAAAATCTAAAGGAGGAAGAATGGAGATCCATTTTGACGCAGGTTTAAAAAGGCCACGTGATGCTACAGAGTCAGCCAAGTTAGTATCAGAGGCAGCCATTGCCGTTAGGTGTCATGCGCGTATCCTCCCAACGTGGATCCAGTACAGGAATGAGAAAGACAATACCCAGTTTAACACCTTCCTTGACCATTTATCCATAAGTAATGTTATTCATCGCAATTAGTAATATTGTCTTGCTCTGTCCACTTTCTAGCTTCCTCCTAATAAGACTCACATTCTTTTTTCAACAGATGAGGTTCAAGTTGGATCCGAAAGATGATGCAACTAAACAAGCATGCACTCATGTTTTTTAGTCTGCTCTGTGATAGTATCGTTACCACCTTAGAAAATCTCACTTTGAAGGCAAGGTTAACAATGAAATCGCCCAAACATCTCTAGTGGAATATATTACAGATGAAGACTGGACAGCCCTCGTTAAACACTGGTCTGATCCAAAGTATTAGGTAGGCTATATGTATTTGATCAGACCACATATTGAACTTGTATTTATGTACGTGCCTTACAAGTGTATCTTCTTCTAGGCTAACTGTTTGAAGAACAAAACCAACCGTTCTAAAGTGAAATTCCAACAGACAACAGGATCTCGTAGCTATATTGCACACTGCGAGGCTCTTGTAAATAGCTGCTACTTCGTTCTTTTTTTGTGCCATATTATCGTATCTATATTGACTTGTTCCAAATACAGAGGAAAGCCCGTGTGGACCAAAAATAACCTGAACCGAATGCAGTGTAAATCTTCAAAGATTGCCACACCAGCAAGATGAAGGGCATGAGCACACCAGCTCAAGCCGCTGTTGTAAGTCCTTACTCCTCCTGCCTTGAACTGATTGGTACTGTGATGTGTTCATTTAACTACTTGGTTTGCAGCCAATGTCAGTTACTCTGTTCACTTTTATACACAGTTGTCTTAACGTATCATTTCACCTGACATGGTTTAAAAGAGGTGAAGGATATTCTTTTGGTCTTGATCTGTAATCTAGTTGTTATGTTCACGTGCGCACACAATAATAAAATAGCCTGTTTGTTTTATATCTGTTTGCCCATGATATGAATGATGTCATACTATGTTCATCCTACTTTAAAACATGTCTCTTTATCCTTAGATGTCAACGAATGTGAGCAAATAGACAATACAGTAGGCATGCTACATGGACATATGTTCCGAAAGTGATTTTATTATGTAGTTGGCACTACAATACATGCTAATGTATTACAGTAGTTCACCAAAATAAGTTATGTATAAACGTTTAACCTACTTTGTTTGTTTTTGTCTCATTAGTAACTTATTTGGTACACTAATCTACAAGTTCAAACTTTTAGGAAGCTATAGAACAGATGATTGAATAGCCACAACCACCTGAAGGTGACGAGGCTACTACAGGCACAATGTCACCTCTTGCTGCAGTGCGTCAGTATCTCTCCACTAACAGTGCAAAAAGCACCTTCCTGCGTAATTCTGGGTTGGTTGTCAAGGTAACCTCGTCCAAATCGCCTACTGAGCAAAATCTTCCTGCTAGACAGAGTGATATATCTGTGCTCCAGACACAAGTCCAGTCCCTCATGGACGTTGTTTCGGAAACAAGAATAGTGGTTGAGAAATGTCGTCAAGATATGAATGGTTTTGAAACCAGACTATCAGACATTCGCTTCGTTGTTGAAGAGCAATGGCGGAAAAAAGGTGGAGATCGTGTTGCTCCATCAGATTCTACAGCCTGAAACATTGGCACTCAGGTCAAATGATCTGTGCTTCTATACATCTGATGGTGCTTTTATCTGGAAGGACTGTAAACTTTATACAAACAGGCCTTTTGTTGTATGATTGGAATTTATTTTGTTGTGATATAAAATTTATGATGCTGCCACAGGCTACAGTAATTACGACGCTATTTTTGTATAGTGTAGGTTTATCATAGTAATGTATTCGACCGAAAGCTTCGTAGGAGCCCAACATGCCAACATTCGTCGGGCCCATTCCAATTGGGCTAAAAACGATTACGGGTCGAAATTGGCATGTAGCCCACTAAAAATATCTGGGCTTAAATTAGCATAAGCTTTCAAATTTTTCTGGTAGGCCTGTGCCCATAGTGGGCCTTTAACAGGCCTAAACATAATTTGGGCCCTCAGTAAAAATAGGCCGTTTACAGGTGTAAATATCTCGAGCCCATAAAAAACATGGGCCTTTAATAGACCGAAAGTGAGATTGGGCCCTGATTGTGCCAAATAACCCACTAGACTTAGCAGGCTGAAATGGTGGCCCATTTACGATGCGGATATTTGACAGGCCAAAATTCGGACGGGACGTAAATGCGCCGACCTAATACACGGGCCTTTAACAGGCCAGAACTTTGGTCGGGCTAGATTATCGTCATTTTTATATGGGCCATTAATGGGCCCGATATGAAGTTGGGCCACATATGGCCCATGGTTTACGTCCGGCGTTAACAGGCCGAAAATGACAATAGGCCGAAAGTGGCCCAAATCTATAGTGGGCCTCTAACAGGCCGAATGACAGACATGGCCGAATATGACCCAAATCCTTCACAGTCGTTTATGGGCCAAAAGTTTTGATGGCCTGTAAATGGGCCCAAATGAAGCCGGACCTCTAACAGGCCGGAAATACACCGGGTCGTAATTCGGCCCAATTACTTAGCGGACTATTAACGGGCCAGAAGTGACCATGGGCCGCATTGATGACAAGTTTAGACCAGGCCGTTGACGGGCCAATTTGACAGAGAATGTTGGTACTTTAGCTGGGCCGGCCCATTATGGTCTACAGAATCTTGTGGGCCTTTAGCTGGGCCGGCCCATTGTGGTCCGCAAAATCTTGTGGGCCTTTAGCTGGGCTAGCCCATTATGGTCCGCTAAATTTTGTGGGCCTTTAGCTAGGTCGGCCCATTATGGTCCACTAAATCTTATGGGCCTTCGGTTGGGCCGGCCCACTTAAACTTTGTGGGCCACTTTTGGGCCGGTCCACATGTCAACATATCATAGGCCCATCTCGACCGTTGGATGAGTGACACATGTGCCAACACGGAGCTGACATGTGGATCCGTCAGCCAATGAGAATTTTACACGTGGAAAATCGGCATTGGTCGTGGCTGTTAACGGGTTATCAGATCCAAAATCCAACCCGATAGCTTAACGGCGTTCTGTTACGGTGGATGCCACGTGTCGGTCACCCTTGACGAAAACACTTCTGTGATGCGCGATTTATCATCATGGAAGTGGACACTTCCGAGATGATAATTTTGGTAATGTCATGGAACACTTCTACGACAGCGCAGGTATGACTATCTTGATTCTGTCATAAATTTGTCATGGATGTACATGCATGACAAAAAACGCGACCTACTATGACAAACACGTATCATCACGGAAGTGTATTTTTTTTGTAGTGATGCCATCAATCACACACACCCCTTTGATCTGGCTGACTGTTTCTATTTTGTTGCCTAATCGCAAACGGTTAATCCTTCTGAAGCGTATGCCCTCAATCGCACACACCTTTATCTAGCTGTCCATTTCTGTTGTTCCTCCTCATCACAAATAGTTCATCTGAGCCGTATGCTGTGTATCGCACACACCTTCACCTGGCTGTCCATTTCTTTTGTTCCTCATCGTCGAAAATAGTTAATTGAACTGAATCGTATGCCCTACATCGCACACGCAACTAAAATCTGAACCGTGTTTGATGCATCCATCATCGCAAACGTTTTAAGCATTTTTGATGGTTCTCTGACACCATCGTTTGCGATTATTGCATTGCACACAGTTTCTAGAAGGGTCTCTGATCATATTGTCGCGTTAGCATCATCTTGCAGTAGTGAGTGGATCACTGGACAGTGGTGAAGAATATCCTGAAGTACCTGAAAAGGCAAGGATATGTTTCTCGTTTATGGAGGTGACAAAGAGCTCGTCATAAATGGTTACGTTGATGCTAGTTTTGACACTGATCCGAATAACTCTAAGTCACAAACCGGGTAAGTATTTATCTTGAATGGCGGAGTTGTTAGTTGGTCTAGTTCCAAGCAAAGCGTTGTGGCGGGATCTACGTGTGAAGTGGAGTACATAGCTACTTCGGAAGCAGCAAATGAAGGGGTTCATATCCGATCTAGGTGTAATACCTAGTGCATCGGGTCCAATGAACATCTTTTGTGACAATACTGGAGCAATTGCCTTAGCGAAGGAATCCGGATTTCACAAAGGAACCAAACACATTAAGAGATGCTTCAACTCCATCTGTGATAAGTCAAGGAGGGAGACGTAGAGACTTGCAAAATACATACTGACCTGAATATAGCAGACCCGTTGACTAAGCCTCTTCCACGAGCAAAACATGATCAGCACCAAGACTCCATGGGTGTTAGAATCATTACAATGTAATCTAGATTATTGACTCTAGTGCAAGTGGGAGACTGAAAGAAATATGCCCTAGAGGCAATAATAGAGTTGTATTTTATATTTCCTTATTTCATGATAAATGTTTATTATTCATGCTAGAATTGTATTAACCGGAAACTTGATACATGTGTGGATACATAGACAAAATACCATGTCCCTAGTAAGCCTCTACTAGGCTAGCTCATTGATCAAAGATGGTTAAGTTTGGTAATGATAGACACGTGTTGTCATTTGATAAAGGGGATCACATCATTAGGAGAATGATGTGATGGACAAGACCCATTTGTTAGCTTAGCATTATGATACTTCAGTTTATTGCTATTGCTTTCTTCATGTCAAATACATATTCCTTCGACTATGAGATTATGCAACTCCCAGATACCGGAGGAATGCCTTGTGTGATATCAAACATCACAACATAACTAGGTGATTATAAAGATGCTCTACAGGTATCTACAAAGGTGTTTGTTGGGTTGGTGTAGATCGAGATTAGGATTTGTCACTCCGAGTATTGGAGAGGTATCTCTAGGCCCTCTCAGTATTACACATCATAAGAAGCCTTGCAAACAAAGTGACCAATGAGTTAGTTGCAGGATGAAGTATTATAGAACGAGTAAAGAGACTTTCCAGTAACGAGATTGAACTAGGTATGAAGATACCGACGATCGAATCTCGGGCAAGTAACATACCGATGACAAAGGGAATAGTGTATGTTGTCATGATAGTTTGACTGATAAAGATTTTCATAGAATATGTGGGAGCCAATATGAGCATTCAGGTTCCGCTATTGGTTATTGGCCGGAGAGGTGTATCGGTCATGTCTACATAGTTCTCGAACCCGTAGGGTCCGCACGCTTAACGTTCAATGACGATATTGTATTATATGAGTTATGTGATTTGGTGACCGAATGTTGTTTGGAGTCCTAGATGAGACCACGGACATGACGAGGAGTCTCGAAATGGTCGAGAGGTAAAGATTGATATATAGGACGATGGTATTCGGACACCGGAAGTGTTCCGGAGGGTACCAGGTACATATCGGGTCATCGGAAGGGGTTCCGGGCACCCCCGACAAAAGATATGGGCCTTTTGGGCCACGAGGGGAGACGCACCAGCCACCAAGGGCTGGTGTGCCCCCCCATATGGGCCGAACCAGGAGGATAAGGAAAGAGGGGAAGGGAAAAGGAAAGGGGGATGCGGCCTCCCCCTTCCTTCCCTCCTCCCTCCTCTTTCCTTCCTCTCCGGCAAATAAGGAAAGGGGGGACCGAATTGGGAGAGACCCCAAGTAGGATTCGGCCTACTTGGGGCACCCTTGGCTGCCTCCCCTCTCCCCCACCTATATATACATGGGGAGGGGGCTCCTAGTACACACAACAACAATTGTTAGCCGTGTGCGGCGCCCCATCCACAGTTTACACCCCGGTCATATTCTCGTGATGCTTAGGCGAAGCCCTGCGCGGATCACTTCACCATCACCATCACCACGCTGTCATGCTGACGGAACTCATCTACTACCTCGACACCTTGCTGGATCAAGAAGGCGAGGGGCGTCACCGAGCTGAACGTGTACAGAACTCGGTGGTGTCATACGTTCGGTACTTGATCGGTCGGAGCTAGAAGAAGTTCGACTACATCAACCGCGTTGTCAAATGCTTCCACTTACGGTCTATGAGGGTACGTAGAGTCGTAGACACACTCTCTCCCCCTCGTTGCTATGCATATCCTAGATAGATCTTGCGTGAGCGTAGGAATTTTTTTGAAATTGCATGCTACGTTCCCCAACAATGCGCTACTTCGTAAGGCACTGATTTGGATCCAAAAGTTTAATGCGGTGGTTAGATTTTATCTTAATAATTTTCTCGTAGTTGCGGATGTTTGCGAGGGTGTTAATCATAAGTAGGAGGTTTTTTCAACTAAGAACAACACCTAAGCATCGGTCCACCCACATATCAAATTATCAAAGTAGCGAACACGAATCAAGCCAACATGATGAAAGTGATATGATGAAATTCCCGTGTACCCTCAAGAACGCTTTGCTGATCGTAAGAGACCGTTTTGGCCTGTCCTTCGCCTCAAAAGGATTGGGCTACCTTGCTGCCCTTTCGTTACCGTTACCGTTATTTGCTTGTTATAAATTATCTTGCTATCAAACAACTTGTTACCTACAATTTCAGAGCTTGCAAATATTACCTTGCTGAAAACCAGTTGTCATTTCCTTCTACTCCTTGTTGGGTTCGACACTCTTACTTATCGAAAGGACTATGATTGATCATCTATACTTGTGGATCATCATAGGTTGATGTATATCTTAATGTGTTCTAAGTGGCTCATTGAAGCGGAGATGTTGTCTTGCAGAACATCTTTTTAAGAACACACCTATATGAGTCTGATTGTTAAACATCGCAATCTATGAGAGTAGGGTGCTCTCTAATAAACTCATGAAAGGTCTCGGAGTATGACGCATAAGCTCCACCCGCAGGGAAGACCCGTGGTAGCCTAGTATCGGTCAAGGCTTTCTGTGAAGCTAGATTCGCAGAAAACTTGCAGTTCAAGGCCCAGTCCACTGTTCAAGTTGCTTACTAGTGTAGCATAGAGTTCTAGGTGGAAGTTCAACTTAACAGTCTCCACTGCAGTACCGGTATATAAAACAGTGTTTTGGAACCAATGGCAAATTGTGTGTGCCTCTGGGATCTGGTGTGGTATTGCTGGAATTTTGTCTACTTTGGGTCAGCCCAATAGCAGTTTCGAAATTCCTAATAAATCCTAGAGGCCCACGCAGCCCATTCGTGCAAGGCAAGAGGTGGAACCAAAATGTAGTCCCACATTGCTAGTTTGGTGGGAGTTGGATCTCCTTATAAGGGATGTTGTTTCCCCACATGTATGAGCATGCGAACAAGAGGGACATTCACGCACGCTCCTCCTCCGCCGCCCGCCTTGCCACGACGCGCCGCGGGTTGTGGTAATGAGCCCAGCCAATGTTTAAATTTTTACAACGCACAACTGGTATACAAGAGGTCACACGAAAGTTGAAAAGATTTTTGCTATAGAATGTGAATGGTGCATCCCTTCGGCTGCTGACTGTTTCACTTCGTCTCCCTCTCTCTGTTTAACCTCCTGTTGATGCCCGTTCGTCTGCTTCTTCTGTGCCTATAAAAGCGAGTTTGCTCCTCTCGAGACACACACACCAGAACATCCTCTTCCTCTCGCCACCAAATTCCAATCTCTGAGGTACTCCTGCAATCTTCTCCATCCCGGCTTGCGGTGTGCACTGCAGGTCGGGACAGTAGGCCTCCGAAACCCCACCTCTTTGAGTCCTGGATGGGAGAAGGGTGATGAGGTTTTTGGGAAGCCTCTGCGCGACTACTGACTGGTTCATCACGGACGATCCGGACGCTGATGACCACTTCCCCAATGGCAACTTCTTCCCCGACGTCGACAACCTCTTCGACGACATGGCCGGCGAGGATGTCGATCCCAAGATTAGTGTTTCTGCTGTTGTTCCGTATGTTCTCATACTCTTTATGTTTGAGGTTCTGCCACAATTTCTTGCTCTAATGTCTGCTCTAGATATGTTCCATTCTAGTTCATATATGCATATGCCATTTACTTTCTCTCTGTCATATTGCATGACTTGTTTTATCCCTCCTATAATAGTCATGTTTTATCTAGTATTTCTGTTAATAAAATCATTCAGTAATTTTCTCATATTTCCAACAGTAAGCTGTTGGGAAATGCTTTTGTTCCACCAACTGATTACACGCTTGTTTCAACCGCCTCAGGTGTCTGCAATGTGACCCGCCCCTTTTGGCCCCGCATGTAGTCCACCTTGTCACTCCCTCCTCTCTCTATCTGCGATGTTGTGCCGCTCGCCGCAAACCGGGGGACCGCTGAGGGAGTCCTGGATTCAGGGGTCCTCGGACGGCCGGACTATGTAGCATGGGCTGGACTGATGGGCTGTGAAGATACAAGACCGAAGACTCTCACATGTGTCCGGATGGGACTCTCCTTGGCGTGGAAGGCAAGCTTGGCGCACGAATATGAATATTACTTTCTCTGTAACCGACTTTGTACAACCCTAGTCCCCTCCGGTGTCTATATAAACTGGAGGGCTTAGTCTGTAGAGGTAATCATAATCATACAGGCTAGACTTCTAGGGTTTTAGCCATTACAATCTCGTGGTAGATCAACTCTTGTAATACTCATATTCATCAAGATCAATCAAGCAGGAAGTAGCGTATTACCTCCATAGAGAGGGCCCAAACCTGGGTAAATATCGTGTCCCCCGCCTCCTGTTACCATCAACCTTAAACGCATAGTTTGGGACCCCCTACCCGAGATCCGCCGGTTTTGACACCGACATTGGTGCTTTCATTGAGAGTTCCGCTGCGTCTTCACCAAAAGGTTTGATGGCTCCATCAATCATCTACAACAATGTAGTCTAGGGGGAGGTTTTCCTCCCCTGACAGATCTTCGTATTCGGCGGCTTCACACTATGGGCTAACTCGCTTGGCCATCTAGAGAAGATCAACAGCTACGCCCCTGGCCATCAGGTCAGGTTTTGAAGCTTGAATTATGTTACCGATATCCGCGGAGACTTGATCTTCGACGGATTCGGGCCCATGGCAGCCGCTCCCTACCACCATGATGAACATGACCTAAATCTGTCATCGGACCGTGCCCAGGAGATAGCGCATGTAACTGCTCTGGCCCTGGATCTAGAGCAGATTGCGTCGTCCGAGGACGGGAAGCTCAACCCCGCCGCGGAAACCGCAGACTCAGCAGCGTTAGAGCCGCATACAGATCCAACCTCGAGCGGGGCCTGTGTCACTGGAACCTCGAATTAGCCTCTGGCCATAGGTTTCAAACCGCGTGCATCTGCGCCCATCGAACCTGATCAGGCGCCGATCGTTGAACTTAGCTCCGCGGACATCTTCCGGGACTCACCTTTAGGCGATGTGCTAAACTCATTAAAAGCCCTCTCCTTATCAGGGAACTCTTAGCCAAACTATATCCAGTTTGGATTGGAAGCTGATGACGGAGAATTCCGCTTCCCACCCACCAGCCACTTCATAGCCTCCATCAAAGACTTAGCCGACATGCCCGATTACGGCTCCGAAGACATTGACGGTATGGACGACGATGTCGGAGAGGAGCAGGCACAAAAACCACCGCTTACAGGGCACTAGACAGCCACCTCCTCGTATGACGTATACATGGTGGATACACCCAAAGAGAACAACGACGACAATGAAAAGGATCCAGTCGAGGATAAGCCTCTTGAGATACAGCCAAAGCGCCAACGTCAGCGCCGCCGCTCTAGACCACGCCGTGGAAAAATCAACAATACCGGCATAGGAGAAAATGATACTCCGGACGATGCCGAAGACAACAAAGACCCCGTTGAGCCAACTTCCGAACAGGATGAACGGGAGGATGGGCGAGTCAGCCCTAATGAACAGGCAGTTAAAGAAGACTCGAAGGACAGTAATTATCTTCCACCCTCCAAGGATGAGGCGAGCCTCGGCGACAAAGACTTTATCGTGCCTGAGGAGCCCGTCGATCAGGAGCGCTTTAAGCGCCGGCTAATAGCCACTACAAGGAGCCTGAAAAAGAAGCAGCAGCAGCTTCAAGCTGATCAAAATCTACTCAATGACAGATGGACTAATGTCCTGGCAGCCGAGCAATACGGCCTCAAGCACCCAACCAAAAGTTACCCGAAACACAAATTGTTACCCCAATTCGATGACGAGGCGCTGGAGCCCGTCCTACCAGCGCATAATGCGGCTGACCGACCACAACGTGGCCGGGACAAAGCAACAACTCAAGTCGAACACCAGCCTGCACATCCTCGCCGTAAAAACAGAGACACAATAGCTCGGGGATATACATATGACCTGCGGTATGACCTGGAAAATAGAGCAGGTCAAACCAGATCGATCTATGGATCACGGGGGCATGCCCCGATGCGCGAGATGGCCATCCGGCTGGACGTGACAAACATAACCACGCCCGGGCCAAAAACCGCAGACGAACTACATCCGAGCTACGTCGTGAATTGGCCCGATATAGAGGCGCCACACACCCCCTCTGCTTCACTGATGAAGTAATGGAACATGAATTCCCGGAAGGGTTTAAACCCGTGAACATCGAATCATATGATGGGACAACAGACCCCACGGTATGGATTGAGGATTTTCTCCTCCATATTCTTATCGCCCGCGGTCATGACCTTCACGCCATCAAATACCTCCCACTAAAACTCAAGGGACCTGCTCGGCACTGTTGAACAGTTTGCCAGAGAACTCAATTGGCAGCTGGGAAGACTTGGAAGACGCTTTTCTCGACAACTTCCAGGGTACATATGTCCGACTTCTGGATGCCGACGACTTAAGTCACATAGTTCAACAGCCCGGAGAGTCAGCCAGGAAATTCTGGACTAGGTTCTTAACTAAAACGAACCAGATCATCGACTATCCGGATGTAGAAGCCCTAGCGGCCTTTAAACATAGCATCCGTGACAAATGGCTTGCCCGACACCTCGGCCAAGAAAAGTCGAAGTCTATGGCAGCCCTCACGACGCTTATGACCCACTTCTGCATGGGCTAGGATAGCTGGCTAGCCCGTAGCAATAACAATACAAGAGAACCTGGCACTTCTGAAGCCAGAAATAGCAACGACAAACCCCGATGCAACAAACACAAGCATCGAAGAAACAGTGACAACACCGAGGACACGGTGGTCAACACCGGATTCAGTGGCTCTAAGTCCGGTCAACGGAAGAAGCCATATAAAAGAAACAATCCAGGCTCATCCAGTTTGAACCGCATACTCGATCGTCCATGTCAAATCCACGGCACTCCTGAAAAACCAGTCGCCCCAAAGTTCAACTCATGGCCGTCCTGCCCGATCACCTTCGATCGCAGAGACCATCCGACCAGTATCCGTCATGGCGATTTAGCCGCACTGGTCCTCAACCCAATCATTGATGGATTCCATCTTACACGAGTCCTCGTGGATGGTGGCAGCAGTCTAAACTTGCTCTATCAAGATACAGTGCGCAAAATGGGTATTGATCCCTCAAGGATCAAGCCCATAAAAACCACCTTTAAAGGATTCATACCAGGTGTAGAGGCCCGCTGTACGGGCTCAATCACACTGGAGGTGGTCTTCGGATCCCTGGACAACTTCTGAAGCGAAGAGTTGATCTTCGATATCGTCCCCTTCCGCAGTGGCTATCACACACTGCTCGGACGAACCGCATTCGCTCGATTCAATGTGATGCCACACTAGGCTTATCTCAAGCTCAAGATGCTCAGACCACGCGGTGCCATAATAGTCAACGGAAACACGGAACGCTCCCTCCGTACACACTGCTGCCCTCACAGTAGAAGCACAGAGCAGCCCTTTCAGGCAGAACCTTAATTCGGCGGCCAAGCTCCCGAGCACTGTCAAACGAGTCTGAACTACTCTGCAGCAGGACAGTCCAGCTCGTCAAGAGCTTGACTAGCAATTCGGTCTCCGTCCCAGTACCGACCAAATGGTGGCATTCGTGCCACGCGTACATAACTACACACTCAAAATACCATGGGCATAGACGGAGGCACAACTAGATCGTGGTCCATAATACAGCTCAACCTCCCGTGGACCCACATACTTTCACTTTTTCTTTTTCTTTTCACGTTTATTTTTTCCAGGCCTTTCCTGGTGGCCTGATTGTTGGACCTATCAAGGGACGGATACACCAAGACGGCAAGAAGCATTGACGTATAAGGGAATTTCCAGGTAGTCTCTTTAAACGATTGTTATGCTTGTTTTAAGGACCCACACGCAGCTCTCCCTTGGTCGTGGCATGTTAAATAGCCATGTTGCTTATCGCACTACTTGTACAAGTCTGCTTTGACGTATTAATCAAACTATAATGGAAAATAGTTTGCGGCCCAATTTCTGCGGCATTAGCCTATTACTTCATTTTTTTTGATATTCTTATCAACTGCACCCGTACACTCTGGGACGCCTTAATTCACCAGGGGCTTCATTACGCCCCATAATACGGCAACAAAGTCCGAACACTTTTTTACAGTATAATTCAGCACCCCGAACTTTAGCATTATATGCATCGGCTTCGAATCATGTCTTTGGTCAATAGTTGGGTTGCCCAGCTCCTGTGCTTACTACCTTACGGTCCGCTATATCGGCTAGGGTAGTAAAGGGAGAACTATTGTGATTGTGTCCTGGTTTATCCGGATGAGCACCTCAATAGAGAAAGCCGAAAACTGATTGTCATGATGTGGCGTGAGCCGATCAGATACTCGAGAGGTTACAAATCTTTTGCGATTTTTTCCACATTATGTGATGAATCGGTTTTTATCCGATCAGGTATTTACAGTACCCCAAGTTCGGACTTACGAAAACTAGGGGCTGCGCCTAAATTTCTATTGTCAAACTCCTATGGCTAAGTGAGGGTGATAAAGCCACATAGTCTGATTGCCTGGTTCATTGCGCTAAATACCTTCTTCAAGGACCAAACCTTTGGATCAAGAGTGTTTAGATTCCATCCCGAACACCCCCGTACTAACTACATGGGGGCTGAAGCTGACGACTGGCCAACTCTCAGATTCAATTTAAACGGCTGCACAGGAGGTAAAATTTTAAATAGAAAACAAGCATTATATTACATCATGACCTTGTTTCATAGTACAGGACAGGATAACATGAATGTATTCATTCAAAGATAATATCTGTTGGGGATGGTTGCAAAATTAAAAAAATTCTATGCATCACCAAGATCAATCTATGGAGAGACTAGCAACAACAGAGAGGGGAGTGCATCTTCATACCCTTGAAGATCGCGAAATGGAAGCTTTGCAAGAACGTGGTTGGAGGAGTCGTACACGTAGCGATTCAGATCACGATCGATTCCGATCTTAGCGCCGAACAACGGCGCCTCCGTGTTCAACACACGTGCAGCCCGGTGACGTCTCCCGTGCCTTGATCCAGCAAGGAGGAGGGAGAGGTTGGGGAAGACAACTCCAGCAGCAGCACGACGACGTGGTGGTGGTGGAGCAGCGATTCTCCGGCAGGGCTTCGCCAAGCTCAAACGGAGGAGGAGAGGAGTTGGAGAGGGGGAGGGCTGCGCCTTGGATGTGGTGCTGCTGCCCTCCCTCTTCCCCTCTATTTATAGGGTGAAGGGGGAAGGGGGCCGGCCCCTCTAGCTGAGATCTAGAGGGGGGGCGGCGGCCAAGGGGAGGGGGCTTGCCACCCAAGCCAAGGGGGGCGCCCCCCTTAGGGTCCCCCCCCCAACCCTTGGCGCATGGGCCCTAGCGGGGAGGGCGCCCAGCCCACTTAGGGGTTGGTTCCCTTCCACATACAACCCATAGGGCCCTCCGGGGCAGGTGGACCCCCGAAACCCCTTCGGTGGTCCCGGTACAATACCGGCAAACCCCCGAATACTTCCAGTGACCGTATGATGACTTACCGTATATAAATCTTCACCTCCGGACCATTCTGGAACTCCTCATGACGTCCGGGATCTCATCTGGGACTCCGAACAACATTCGGTAACCACATATAGACTTTCCCTATAACCCTAGCCATCGAACCTTAAGTGTGTAGACCCTACGGGTTTGGGAATCATGCAGACATGACCGAGACATCTCTCCGGCCAATAACCAACAGCGGGATCTGGATACCCATGTTGGCTCCCACATGTTCCACGATGATCTCATCGGATGAACCATGATGTCAAGGATTCAAGCAATCCCGTATACAATTCCCTTTGTCAATCGGTACATTACTTGCCTGAGATTCGATCATCGATATCCCAATACCTCGTTCAATCTCGTTACCGACAAGTCACTTTACTCATTGCGTAATGCATGATCCCATGACTAACTAATTAGTCACATTGAGCTCATTATGATGATGCATTACCGAGTGAGCCTAGAGATACCTCTCTGTCATACGGAGTGACAAATCCCAGTCTCGATTCGTGTCAACCCAACAAACACTTTCAGAGATACCAGTAGTGCAACTTTATAGTCACCCAGTTACGTTGTGACGTTTGGTACACCCAAAGCACTTCTACGGTATCCGGGAGTTACATAATCTCATGGTCTAAGGAAATGATACTTGACATTAGAAAAGCTTTAGCAAACGAACTACACGATCTTGTGTTATGCTTAGGATTGGTCTTGTCCATCACATCATTCTCCTAATGATGTGATCCTGTTATCAATGACATCCAATGTCCATATTCAGGAAACCATGACCATCTGTTGATCAACGAGCTAGTCAACTAGAGGCTCACTAGGGACATGTTGTGGTCTATGTATTCACACATGTATTACGGTTTTCGGTCAATACAATTATAGCATGAACCATAGACAATTATCATGAACAAGGAAATATAATAATAACCATTTTATTATTGCCTCTAGGGCATATTTCCAACAGTCTCCCACTTGCACTAGAGTCAATAATCTAGTTACATTATGATGAATCAAACACCCATAGAGTTCTGGTGTTGATCATGTTTTGCTCGCGGAAGAGGTTTAGTCAATGGATCTGCGACATTCAGATCCGTATGCACTTTACAAATATCTATGTCTCCATCTTGAACATTTTCACGAATGGAGTTGAAGCGGCGCTTGATGTGCCTGGTCTTCTTGTGAAACCTGGGCTCCTTGGCAAGGGCAATAGCTCCAGTGTTGTCACAGAAGAGAGTCATCGGGCCCGACGCATTGGGAATAACTCCTAGGTCGGTAATGAACTCCTTCATCTAGATTGCTTCATGCGCTGCCTCTGAGGCTGCCATGTAGTCTGCTTCACATGTTGATCCTGCCACAACGCTTTGCTTGCAACTGCACCAGCTTACTGCCCCACCATTCAAAATATACATGTATCCGGTTTGTGACTTGGAGTCATCCAGATCCGTGTCAAAGCTAGCATCGACGTAACCCTTTACGACGAGCTCTTCGTCACCTCCATAAACGAGAAACATATCATTAGTCCTTTTCAGGTACTTCCGGATATTCTTGACCACTGTCCAGTGTTCCATGCCGGGATTACTTTGGTACCTCCCTACCAAACTTACGGCAAGGTTTACATCAGGTCCGGTACACAGCATGGCATACATAATAGACCCTATGGTGAGGCATAGGGGATGACACTCATCTTTTCTCTATCTTCTGCCGTGGTCGGGCTTTGAGCCGAGCTCAATTTTACACCTTGCAGTACAGGCAAGAACCCCTTCTTGGACTGATCCATATTGAACTTCTTCAATATCTTATCAAGGTATGTGCTTTGTGAAAGACCTATGAGGCGTCTCGATCTATCTCTACAGATCTTGATGCCTAATATGTAAGCAACTTCTCCAAGGTCCTTCATTGAAAAACACTTATTCAAGTAGGCCTTTATGCTTTCCAAAAGTTCTATATAATTTCCCATCAATAGTATGTCATCCATATATAATATGAGAAAAGCTACAGAGCTCCCACTCACTTTCTTGTAAACGCAGGCTTCTCCATAAGTCTGCATAAACCCAAATGCTTTGATCATTTCATCAAAGTGAATGTTCCAACTCTGATATGCTTGCACCAGCCCATAGATGGAGCGCTGGAGCTTGCATACCTTATTAGCATTCTTAGGATCGACAAAACCTTCCGCCTGCGTGCAAAACAATTCTTCCTTAAGGAAGTCGTTAAGGAATGCCGTTTTGACGTCCATTTCCCATATCTCATAATCATAGAATGCGGCAATCGCTAACATGATTCGGACAGACTTCAGCTTTGCTACGGTGAGAAGGTCTCAACGTAGTTAACCCCTTGAACTTGCCGGTAACCCTTAGCAACAATCCGAGCTTTATAGATGGTACCATTACCATCCGCATCCGTCTTCTTCTTAAAGATCCATTTATTTTCTATCGCTCGCCGATCATCGGGCAAGTCTATCAAAGTCCGTACTTTGTTTTCATACATGGATCCTACCTCAGATTGCATGGATTCAAGCCATTTGTTGGAAATTGGGCCCGCCATCGCTTCTTCATAGTTCTAAGGTTCACTGTTGTCTAACAACATGATTTCCAGGACAGGGTTGCCATATCATTCTGGTGTGGAACGTGTCCTTGTGGACCTACGAAGTTCAGTAGCAACTTGATCTAAAGTACCTTGATCATCATCATTTTCCTCTCTAGTCGGTGCAGGCACCACAGAAACATCTTCCTGAGCTACGCTACTTTCCGGTTCAAGAGGCAGTACTTCATCAAGTTCTACTTTCCTCCCACTCACTTCTTTTGAGAGAAACTCTTTCTCCAGAAAGGACCCGTTCTTGGCAATGAAGATCTTGCCTTAGGATCTGAGGTAGATGGTATACCCAATGGTTTCCTTAGGGTATCCTATGAAGACTTATTTTTCCGACTTGGGTTCGAGATTTTCAGGTTGAAGTTTCTTGACATAAGCATCGCATCTCCAAACTTTTAGAAATGACAACTTAGGTTTCTTCCCAAACCATAATTCATACGGTGTCGTCTCAACAGATTTAGACGGTGCCCTATTTAAAGTGAATGTGGCTGTCTCTAAAGCATATCCCCAGAATGATAGCGGCAAATCGGTAAGAGACATCATAGATCGCACCATATCCAATAGAGTGCGATTACGATGTTCGGACACACCATTACGCTGAGGTGTTCCAGGCGGCGTGAGTTGTGAAACAATTCCACATTTCCTTAAGTGCGTACCAAATTCGTGACTCAAATATTCTCCCCCATGATCTGATCGTAAGAACTTTATTTTTCTGTCACATTGATTCTCTACCTCACTCTAAAATTCCTTGAACTTTTCAAAGGTCTCAGACTTGTGTTTCATCAAGTAGACATACCCATGTCTACTTAAGTCATCAGTGAGGGTGAGAACATAACGATAGCCACCGCGAGCCTCAACGCTCATTGGACCGCACACATCAGTATGTATGATTTCCAATAAGTTGGTTGCTCACTCCATTGTTCCGGAGAATGGAGTCTTGGTCATTTTTCCCATGAGGCATGGTTCGCACGTGTCAAATGATTCGTAATCAAGAGACTCCAAAAGTCCATCTGCATGGAGCTTCTTCATGCATTTGACACCAATGTGACCAAGGCGGCAGTGCCAGAAGTATGTGGGACTATCATTATCAACCTTACATCTTTTGGTATTCACACTATGAATATGTGTAACATCACGTTCAACATTCATTAAGAATAAACCATTGACCAGCGGGGCATGACCATAAAACATATTTCTCATATAAATAGAACAACCATTATTCTCGGATTTAAATGAGTAGCCATCTCGTATTAAACAAGATCCAGATACAATGTTCATGCTCAAAGCTGGCACTAAAAAACAATTGTTGAGGTTTAAAACTAATCCCCTAGGTAAATGTAGAGGCAGCGTGCCGATGGCGATCACATCGACCTTGGAACCATTCCTGACGCACATCATCACCTCGTCCTTTGCCAGTCTCCGCTTATTCCGCAGCTCCTGTTTTGAGTTACAAATATGAGCAACCGCACCGGTATCAAATACCCAGGAGCTACTACGAGTACTGGTAAGGTACACATCAATAACATGTATATCACATATACCTTTGGTGTTTCCGGCCTTCTTGTCCGCTAAGTACTTGGGCAGTTCCGCTTCCAGTGACTGTTTCCCTTGCAATAAAAGCACTCAGTCTCGGGTTTGGGTCCATGCTTTGGCTTCTTCCCGGCAACTGGCTTACCGGGCGCGGCAACTCCCTTGTCGTCCTTCTTGAAGTTCTTCTTACCCTTGCCTTTCTTGAAACTAGTGGTTTTATTGACCATCAACACTTGATGTTCCCTTTTGATCTCCACTCCCGCTGATTTCAGCATTGAAAATACCTCACGAATGGTTTTCACCATCCCCTACATATTGAAATTCATCACAAAGCTCTTGTAGCTAGGTGGAAGCGACTGAAGTATTTTGTCAATGACCGCGTCATCCGGGAGATTAACTCCCAGCTGAGACAAGCGGTTGTGCAACCCAGACATTTTGAGTATGTGCTCGCTGACAGAACTATTCTCCTCCATCTTACAACTGTAGAACTTGTCGGAGACCTCATATCTCTCGCCTCGGGCATGAGCTTGGAAAACCATTTTCAACTCTTGGAACATCTCATATGCTCTGTGCTGCTCAAAACACTTTTGGAGCCCCGATTCTAAGCTGTAAAGCATGCCGCACTGAACCAGGGAGTAATCATCACTACGTGACTGCCAGGCGTTCATAACGTCTTGAGTTGCTGGAAAACAGGTGCATCAAGGACATATGCTTTCTTGGCGGCTATGAGGATAATCCTCAAGTTCCGGACCCAGTCCGTATAGTTGCTACCATCGTCTTTCAGCTTGGTTTTCTCTAGGAACGCGTTGAAGTTGAGGGCAACATTAGCGTGGGCCATTTGATCTACAAGACATATTGCAAAGATTTTAGACTAAGTTCATGATAATTAAGTTCACCTAATCAAATTATTTAATGAACTCCCACTCAGATAGACATCCCTCTAGTCATCTAAGTGATACATGATCCGAGTCAACTAGGCTCTGATCATCACGTGAGATGGACTAGTCATCATCGGTGAACATCTTCATGTTGATCGTATCTACTATACGACTCATGTTCGACCTTTCGGTCTCTTGTGTTCCAAGGCCATGTATGTACATGCTAGGCTCGTCAAGTAAACCTAAGTGTTTTGCATGTGTAAATCTGGCTTACACCCGTTGTATGTGAACATTAGAATCTATCACACCCGATCATCACGTGGTGCTTGGAAACAACGAACCTTCGCAAAGGCGCGCAGTTAGGGGGAACAGTTTCTTGAAATTTTATGAGGGATCATCTTATTTATGCTACCGTCGTTCTAAGCAAACAAGATGCAAAAACATGATAAACATCTTATGCAATCAAATAGTGACATGATATGGCCAATATCATTTTGCTCCTTTTGATCTCCATCTTCGAGGCGCCATGATCATCATCGTCACCGGCATGACACCATGATATCCATCATCGTGTATTCATGAAGTTGTCTCACCAACTATTACTTCTACTACTGTGGCTAACGGTTTAGCAATAAAGTAAAGTAATTACATGGCGTTATTCAATGACACGCAAGTCATACAATAAATTAAGACAACTCCTATGGCTCCTGCCGGTTGTCATACTCATCGACATGCAAGTCGTGATTCCTATTACAAGGACATGCTCATACATCACATATATCATTCATCACATCCTTTTGGCCATATCACATCACATGGCATATGCTGCAAAAACAAGTTAGACATCCTCTAATTGTTGTTGCAAGTTTTTACGTGGCTGCTATAGGTTTCTAGCAAGAACGTTTCTTACCTACGCCAAAACCACAACGTGATATGCCAATTGCTATTTACCCTTCATAAGGACCCTTTTCATCGAATCCAGTCCGACTAAAGTGGGAGACACAGACACCCGCTAGCCACCTTATGCAACTAGTGCATGTCAGTTGGTGGAACCTGTCTCACGTAAGCGTACGTGTAAGGTCGGTCCAGGCCGCTTCATTGCACGATGCCGCCGAATCAAGATAAGACTAGTAATGGCAAGTAAATTGAAAAAATTGACACCCACAACAACTTGTGTTCTACTCGTGCATAGAAACTACGCATAGATCTGGCTCATGATGCCACTGTTGGGGATCGTTGCAGAAATTAAAAAATTTCTATGCATCACCAAGATCAATATATGGAGAGACTAGCAACGACAGAGAGGGGAGTGCATCTTCATACCCTTGAAGATCGCGAAACAGAAGCGTTGCAAGAACGCGGTTGGAGGAGTCGTACACATAGCGATTCAGATCGCAGCGATTCCGATCTTGGCGCCGAACAACGGCGCCTCCGCGTTCAACACACGTGCAGCCTGGTGACGCCTCCCGTTCCTTGATCCGGCAAGGAGGAGGGAGAGGTTGGGGAAGACAACTCTAGCAGCAGCACGACGGCGTGGTGGTGGTGGAGCAGCGGTTCTCCGGCAGGGCTTCGCCAAGCTCAAACGAAGGAGGAGAGGTGTTGGGGAGGGGGAGGGCTGCGCCTTGGATGTGGTGCTACTGCCCTCCCTCCACCCCTCTATTTATAGGGGGAAGGGGGAAGGGGGCCGGTGAGGGAGTCCTGGATTAAGGGGTCCTCGGACAGCCGGACTATGTACTTTGGCCGGACTATTGGACTATGAAGATACAAGATAGAAGACTTCATCCCGTGTCCGGGAAGGACTCTCCTTTGCGTGGAAGGCAAGCTTGGCGATTCATCTATGTAGATTCCCTTCTCTGTAACCGACCTGATGTAACCCTAACCCCCTCCGGTGTCTATATAAACCGGAGGGTTTAGTCCGTAGGACCAAGAACAACAATCATAATCATAGGCTAGCTTCTAGGGTCAGCCTCATTGATCTCGTGGTAGATCAACTCTTGTAATACTCATATCATCAAGATCAATCTAGCAGGAAGTAGGGTATTACCTCCATAGAGAGGGCCCAAACCTAGGTAAACATCGTGTCCCCTGCCTCTTATTACCATTAGCCTTAGACGCACAGTTCAGGACCCCCTACCCGAGATCCGCCGGTTTTGACACCGACATTGGTGCTTTCATTGAGAGTTCCACTGTGACGTCGAAGATAAGGTTGATGGCTCACCTTGTTATCAAGGACAACATCATCTCTGGGGGAGCCCTAGCCTCAGACCAAACCCTCCGGTTGGGCGGTTTCATCATGACCGCCCTCACGGCTGTCGAGCCCATGATGACCTCTCAGGTCATCGAGAATCGCCTCCGCGTCAGCTCGGAACTTGCTGAGAAGATGGATCCGATGGAGCTATCGTCTTTGAACGAGCTTATAGATTGCATCGCCGCCCTGGGAGTCACTACAGACTACGATCAGATTGGGCTTAGATCGATCAAAGGGAGATTAATTCCCCTCCGATAACCCATCAGATAGCGGTGGTGGACGAGCAAAGCGATACTTTCCTCCCATACTAAGGACGGACTATGTCCGGACTACCGAGCTCACCGAGCCGGATACCCGTTCGCGGGAAGACGTGCCCCAAGTCCCGGACTTAGAACCGGACTGTGGGTCCGAAAAGTTGGGTAACATCCCGGAAGCTAGATCGTTAAATTCGGAAACCCTTCAAGCCTTGGGTCTCAGACCAGGTCAGGATTCGGATTTAAATCCGCCCACCCGCCAAGATGCAAGCGATCTTTCCCATATCAGACAACAGCCCCAAGAGACAGTACATCACTTTTGTGCCAGATTCCTCCTTGTAATGAACAAGGTTAAGGACTATCTCGAGGAAGACGCAATCTTGTTCTTTTGCAAAAATTGCACGGGCAAGGGAATCCTAAACGCCATAAGACGCCGTCACATATCACACTTTGCTGACTTGGCGGCCATAGTACAAAAGTACTGCGCAATGGAAAGCGCCTGAAAAACCAAGGTAGCCTTTTGGGACCCACTGGCCCTCACTAAACCCCTCGTCCGAACAAAAAGGTTGTACCCTAATCGGTCACCTAATCCAATCACGAAGAAACCGAAGCCCACTACAGGGCTCAGGACTGTATTGGAGGGATGGCTCAATAGGCCATGCAAAATTCACACCACACCAGATACCGTACCAACACATAGCCTTAGAGCATGTTGGATACTCCGGCAGGTGGCCAAGAGTGGCGAGGATCTCCTCATCAATAATTCCACAGAGCATCATCCCGTAGAAAACAACAATACAATGTTGACAATCTTTGAGACTTTCGCCTCAAATAACAGGCGTAAGCGAACATTCCGCAGCATCGCTAAAGTCTGTCAAATAGCAGCAATAAACCCTTGGAACGACACGGCCATAACTTTTAGCGCCAGTGACGAACTGCAATTTAGAACAGTTCGGGCACCAGCCACTTTAGTCCTTAGTCCAATTGTGGACAGCTTCCGGCTTACCAAAGTGCTCATGGACGGCGGCAGCGGATTAAACCTCATTTACGAGGAAACCCTCAACAAAATGGAAATATACAATAGCCGCATTGAGCAAAGCAGCACAACCTTCCGAGGAATCATTCCCGAACGGGAGGCATGATGTGCGGGAAAAATCACACTAGATGTGGTATTCGGCACGCGGATAATTACAGGTCCGAAGAAATAACATTCCAAGTGGTCCCCTTCAGCAGCGATACCACGCCCTCTTGGGGCGAGATGCATTCACGAGCTTCCAAGCTATACCCCACTATGGATACATGAAGCTCAAGATGCCTAGACCCAATGGAATCATCACCCTTGCTAGTGATCCGGACATAGCACTCCGTGCCGAAAATAAAAACCACTGCCCTGGCCCTAGAGGCACTATCCGAAGCCCTCGCAGCCGAAGAGCTAACCGCGTTACACTCCAAAGTGGATAGGGATGACGTGATACTCGATAAACGATCCAAGTCCACCTCCTTTAAACCAGCGGACGAAATTGTCAAATTCCATGTCCACCCAACGGACTCTACAAAGACAGCATCCATCGGGGCAAAGCTGGACCCCACCATTGATGCCGCATTGTGAACGTTTCTACGCGAGAATTGGGACATCTTCGCCTGGCACCCCTCAGACATGCCAGGAATCCCATGCATGCTGGCCGAGCATAGCCTCAACATATTGAAGGGATATAACCGGTTAAGCAGACACTTAGACGCTTTTCCGAACCCAAACGACAAGCCATGGGAGAGGAGCTGACCAAGCTACTTGAAGCCGGATTCATTAGAGAAATTAAACACCCGGATTGGCTAGCAAACCTGGTGATGGTACCAAAGAAGGACAAATCCTGGCGCCTGTGTGTCGATTTCAAAGACCTAAATAAAGCCTGCCCTAAGGATCCCTTCCCTCTCCTCGCATTGATCAAATCATCGACCGCAGGACACGATACACTGTGTTTCCTCGACGCATACTCCAGATACCATCAAATCAAGATGGCGGAGTCGGATCAAGCCGCAACAGCATTCATCACCCCATACGGCCCCTTTTGCTTCAACACTATGCCTTTCAGGCTTAAAAACCCCGGGGCAACCTACCAACGCATGATTCAAACATGCCTGGAGAAGCAAAATTGGCAAAACAGTTGAAGCATACATGGACGACGTGGTCATTAAGACCAGACACGTCGAGTCTTTAATAGACGACCTGAGGCTCACATTCGACAACCTCAGAACATATGACATCAAGCTCAATCCGAAAAAATGTGTTTTCGGCGTTCCCGCCGAAAAGCTGTTAGGCTTCATCGTCTCCCATAGAGGAATCAAAGCAAACCCTGCCAAAATCCAAGCTTTGTCATAGTTGGCTACCCCAACAGATCTTAAACAAATCCAGAAACTAACTGGATGTGTGGCCATCAAATCACAAGAGTATGGAGCATACTCCAATTGGATCACAAGTAATGGCCATCAAATCACAAGATTCGGCGACAAAGTCGGCCTCTGTCCATTCGGCGACAAAGACGGGCCGGATCACAAGTACTGGCCGACTTTGTCGCCGAATGGACAGAGGCCAAACTCCCTAAAGAGTATGGCGCATACTCCAATTGGATCATGCACTTCAACGGCTCTAAAATGCTTGCAGGTCTAGGAGCAGGTGTCGTCCTAACTTCCCCCATCGGAGATACTGTCCAATATGTACTCCAAATATTATATACAGACTCCAATAATGCAGCCGAATACGAGGCTCTATTGCATGGTCTTCGGATGACCGTCTCCATGGGCATCAAGCGCCTGGAAGTGTGTGGGGATTCAAACCTCGCAATATGCCAAATAAATGGAGACTTCGATGCCAAAGATCTGAAAATGGCGGCTTATTGAAATGTCGTCCTCAAAATGTCACCTCGATTCGAGGGGCTCGAATTCCATCACGTGGTTTGAGAAAACAATCAAGCGGCGGATGTTCTCGCCCACATTGGCGCTAAGCGCGACCCAGTCCCACCTAACATCTTTCTGGAAAGGCTTTTCAAGCCATCCGTGGTGTGGCAGGGGGAGACCGGCAATACTAGCTCAGACCTGAACACAACCCCACACACCAAAGGCACTAACATAGTCGGGGGCTCCGCCACCGAAATAACACCCTCGGCCCATCTAATCATGGCTGTCATTGCCCCATGGACTGAACCCTTCTTAGCCTACCTTAATAGGCAAGAACTCCTCGAGGATCGAAACGAGGCACGTTGCATAGTTTGGTGCTCTAAAGCCTATAAAGTCCACAAGGGGGAACTCTATAAGAGAAGTGCTACCGGAGTACTCCAAAGATGTATCTCCGAAGAGGAAGGGCGATAGCTCTTGGTAGAAATTCATGCCGGACTCGGCGGCCACCACGCCACAGCTCGGGCCCTTGTAAGCAAGGCCTTCCGTACAGGTTTCTATTGGCCTACAGCCTGGGCAGACGCATAGGACCTCGTCCAACATTGCGTCGGATGTCAGCTTTTCGCCAACCAAAGCCACATGCCGCCTACCGCTCTCCAAACAATCCCCATAACTTGGCTTTTTGCGGTCTGGGGGCTAGATATGGTCGGACCTCTTAAAGGGGGAAGCCATAAGAAAAAATATTTGTTGGTCATGGTAGATAAATTCACCAAATGGATAGAGGCCAAACCTGTTAAGACGGCCAAATTCGGACCAGTGATAGACTTTATATCGGGCGTCGTACACCGTTATGGTGTCCCCCATAGCATCATCACCGATAATGGATCCAATTTTATAGCCGATGAGGTGAAAACTTGGTGCTCCAACTTGGGCATTAAGCTCGATTACGCCTCTGTCTATCACCCTCAAACAAATGGTCAAGTCGAACGCGCCAATGGTCTCATTATGAGCGGCATTAAACCCAGACTAGTGCGATCCCTAAAGGAATCAGACACGCACTGGGTCGAGGAGCTTGACTCCGTACTCTGGGGGCTGTGGACCATGCCGAACCGCACGACCAGATATACACCCTTCTTCATGGTGTACGCTGTAGAGGCTGTCTTGCCCTGCGACATTATTCATGACTCACCTCGAGTGCGCATGTACGAAGAGAGAGAAGCCGAGTTGGATCGGCAGGACAATTTAGATGCCTTGGAGGAGGAGCGCGATGTCGCAAAAGCCCGTTCCGCATTCTATCAACAACAAGCTCGCAGGTATCAAAGCAGAGAAGTATGGGCCAAAACTTATAATATTGGCGAACTTGTTCTACGCCTACCGGAGAAGAAAAAGGAAAAGCTCAAGCCCAAGTGGGAGGGTCCCTTCATCATTGATAAAGTTCTCACCGGAGGAGCATACCGCCAGCGTGATGCAGCAGATAATCGACTCGAGCCAAACCCATGGAACGCGGCCAGACTCCGAAGATTCTACGCCTAGCACCGAACTCTTTGTTCGTCTCCTTCCCTATGTCCCTTTTTACTTACTTTTAATTTGTATACTCTCCCTTCAATTTTTTAGCCCTAAAGCTATAGTGTGACTCAATTACACACTCGTGACTGATACGTCTCCAACGTATCTATAATTTATGAAGCATTCATGCTATTATATTATCTGTTTTGGATGATTACGGGCTTTATTATACACTTTTATATTATTTTTGGGGCTAACCTATTAACCGGAGGCCCAACCCATATTGATGTTTTCTTGCCTATTTCAATGTTTCAGAGAAAAGGAATATCAAACGGAGTCCAAACGGAATGACACCTTCGGGAGCATGATTTTTGGAACAAACGTGATCCAGGAGACTTGGAGTTCAAGTCAAGGAAGCTTCGAGGTGGCCACGAGGGTGGGGGCACCCCCCCCCCCTACTGGGCGCCCCCCCCCCTATCTCGTGGGCCCCTCGAGCGTCCCCTTACCGACTTCTTTCACCTATATATCTCCATATACCCCGAAAACATCACAACGGAAGATAGATCGGGAGTTCCGCCGCCGCAAGCCTCTATAGCCACCAAAAACCAATCGAGACCCTGTTCCGGCACCCTGCCGGAGGGGGGATCCCTCACCGGCGGCCATCTTCATCATCCCGGCGCTCTTCATGACGAGGAGGGAGTAGTTCACCCTCGGGGCTGAGGGTATGTACCAATTGAGGGAGTCCTAGATAAGGGGGTATCCGGACAGCCGGTCTGTATACATCGTCCGGACTATAGAAGCGTCAAGATACAAGACTCAAGACTTCGGCCCGTGTCCGGATGGGACTCTCCTTTGCGTGGAAGACAAGCTTGGCGATCCGGATATTATATTTCCTTCATTGTAACCGACTCCATGTAAACCCTAGCTCTCCGGTGTCTATATAAGCCGGAGAGGATGGTCCTTAGAAGGCCGATCACAATTACAATCATACCATCATAGGCTAGCTCCTAGGGTTTAGCCTCTACGATCTCGTGGTAGATCTACTCTTGTACTACTCATATCTTCAATATTAATCAAGCAGGAAGTAGGGTTTTACCTCCATCGAGAGGGCCCGAACATGGGTAAACATTGTGTCCCTTGCTTCCTGTTACCATCAGCCTAAGACGCACAGATCGGGACCCCCTACCCGAGATCCGCCGGTTTTGACACCGACATTGGTGCTTTCATTGAGAGTTCCTCTGTATCATCGCTTTGAGGCTTGATGGCGTCTTCAATCATCAACAACACGGTCCAGGGTGAGACTTTTCTCCCCGGACAGATCTTTGTGTTCGGCGGCTTCGCGTTGCGGGCCAATTCGCTTGGCCACCTGGAGCAGATCGATGGCTACGCCCCTGGCCACCAGATCAGGTTTGGAAACTTGAACTACACGGTAGACACTCGCGGAGACTTGATCTTTGACGGATTCGAGCCTGTGCCAGGAGCGCCGGACAGTAACGACGAGCATGGCTTAGACCTGCTGTCGGACAATGCTCGGAACATCATCCCTGCAATAGCCCCAGATCTAAATCCAGAATAGGTTGCGTTGCCCGAGGACAGAGGGATGGACCCCGCCCCGCAGGCCGCACGCTCATCGGCGGTGGAGCCGAACACAGGTCACATCTCTATGGAGACCTGTATCCCCGGACCCCCGGACTCGTATCTGGTCGTTGGTCCCGGTCCGCTCACTCTTGAGCCAGCCGAGCCAGGTTGGGCTCCGGTAATGGAGTTTACCGCTGCGGACATCTTTCAGCACTCGCCCTTTGGCGACATGCTAAACTCATTAAAGTCTCTCTCCTTGTCAGGAGGCTCTGGGCCGAACTATGTCCAGCTCGAGTGGGAAGCAGGCAACGAAGGAATTCGCTGCCCACCCACCACCCACTACATTTCCATGATCGATGATTTAACCACGTGCTTGACTTCAACTTCGAAGACATCGACGGTATGGACGATGATGCCGGAGACGTACAGGAGCCACTGCTCACAGGGCGGTGGACAACCACCTCTTCATACGATATATACATGGTGGACACTCTGAAAGAAACCAATGGCGATGAGGCAACGGAGGATAACCCCTCCAAGAAGAAAGCAAAGCATGGGCCTTGCCTGCGCCGCTCCAAGCCCCGCCAAGGCAATACCGGCACCGGAGACGAAAACAATCCGGACGGTGCGGACGATGAATACAACCCCGAACAGCCCGCCTTCGAGCAGGCCGAACAGGAAGATGGGCATGATAGCCCAGATGAACAGGCGACGGACGGGTATCCGGAGCAGGACAACTACATGCCCCTCTCCGAAGACGAGATTAGCCTCGGCGACGACGAGTTTGGCATACCCGAAGACCCTGCAAAATAGGAGCGCTTCAAGCGCCGGCTTATTGCCACTGCGAGAAGCCTAAAGAAGAAGCAGCAGAAGCTTCAGGCTGATCAAGATCTGCTCATAGATAGATGGACAGAAGTCCTGGCAGCCAAGGAATATGGACTCGAGCGCCACACAGCTGACCGACCACCTCGAGGTCGGGATAAAATGGCACATCAGCCCGAATACCAGCCCGCACCCCCGCGCCAGTTTACTACGGCCCGGGGCAATACTCAGGACCTGCACGATAAACTGGATAACGTCGTAGGACAACCAAGATCGATCTACAGATCACGGGGGCGCGCCACAACACATGACGATGACCGTCATACCGGATACACTACCAGCAAATCAGGCCGGGCCGAATATAACCAGTCAGATGAAGTCGGACTGCGTCGCGACATAGCCCGGCACAGAGGCACCGCACACCCCCTCTGCTTCACTGATGAAGTGATGGATCATTAATTCCCAGAAGGGTTCAAACCCGTAAACATCGAATCATACGATGGCACAATAGACCCCGCGGTATGGATTGAAGATTTCCTTATCCACATTCACATGGCCCGCGGAGACGATCTACATGCCATCAAGTATCTTCCCCTTAAGCTCAAAGGACCCGCCCGGCACTGGCTAAACAGCCTGCCGGCAAATTCCATTGGCAGTTGGGAAAACCTGGAAGACGCATTTCTTGACAACTTCCAAGGCACATATGTGCGACCTCCGGATGCCGATGACTTGAGCCACATTACTCAACAGCTCGGAGAATCAGCTAGGAAATTCTGGACTCGGTTCCTAACTAAAAAGAACCAAATAGTTGATTGTCCGGACACTGAAGCCCTGGCGGCCTTCAAGCATAATATCTGTGACGAGTGGTTTGCCCGACACCTCAGCCAGGAGAAACCCAAGTCTATGGCAGCTCTCACGACACTAATGACCCGCTTTTGCGCGGGCGAGGACAGTTGGTTGGGTCGCGCAGCACTACGCCGCATTCTGGCACTTCAGATGTCGGGGACAATAATGGCAAGCTACGGCGCAACAGACACAAGCGACGGAACAACGGCGACAACACCGAAGACACGGCGGTCAATGCCAGATTCAGCGGATCTAAATCCGGTCAGCGGAAGAAGCCATTCAAAAGTAACAATTAGGGACCGTCCAGTCTAGACCATATACTCGAGCGCTCGTGCCAAATTCATGGCACCCCGGACAAGCCAGCCAACCACACCAATAAAGACTGTTGGGTATTTAAACAGGCCGGCAAAATAAACACTGAAAATAAGGACAAGGGGCTGCACAACGATGATGACAAGGAGCCCCGGCGTCCGAACATGGGGGGACAGAAGAAATTTCCCCCATAGGTGAAAACGGTCAACATGATCTACGCCACCCACATCCCCAAGCGGGAACGGAAGCGAGCACTACGGGACGTCTACGCGATGGAGCCAGTCGTCCCCAAATTTAACCCATGGTCAGCTTGCCCGATCACCTTCGATCATAGGGATCATCCTACTAGCATTCGTCACGGCGGCTCAGCCGCATTGGTTCTAGACCCAATCATAGACGGATTTCACCTCACAAGAGTCCTTATGGACGGAGGCAGCAGCCTGAACCTGCTTCATTAGGACACAGTGCGGAAAATGGGCATCGATCCTTCAAGGATTAAGCCCACCAAAACCACCTTTAAAGGTGTCATTCCTGGAGTAGAGGCCCGCTGTACAGGCTCTATAACATTGGAAGTGGTCTTCGGATCTCCAGATAACTTCTGAAGCGAAGAGCTAATCTTCGATATCATCCCTTTCCGCAGTGGTTACCACGCACTGCTCGGACGAACCGCATTCGCTAGATTCAATGCGGTACCACACTATGCATACCTCAAGCTCAAGATGCCAGGCCCGCGTGGGGTCATAACAGTCAATGGAAATATGGACCGCTCTCTCCGTACAGAAGAGCACACTGTAGCCCTTGCGGCTGAAGTACAATGCGGCCTCCTCCGGCAAACCACCAATACAGCGACGACAACCTCAAGCTCCGCCAAGCGAGGGCAGAACACCCCTCAACAGGATCAGCAGGCACGCCAAGAGCATGACTAGCAGTCCGGCCTTCGCTCAAATCCCATCAAAGAAGCATTTGTGCCATGCGTACACAATTACACACTCAAAATACCATGGGCACAGGCGGAGGCATAGCAATAGCTCAGTCAACAGTACGGTATCGTTTCGTAACCTTTCCATTTACCCTTAAGGACATTGCTTTAGTGCAGCTTCTCCAGAAGAGTCGGATTGTCGGACTTACATAGGAGAGGAAACCCAGGAGGCAACAGGCTTTGGGCACAGTAGGAAACACCTAGGTGGAATCTATTTTCGATCGTTGTTTCTGCTTTATCTATCTGTACGTAGCCTGCCCCTGGATAGGATATGTTAAATAATCATATTTATCTCCGCTTAATGCATTCATTGTAAACATACGCTTAAATGTATTACTCATCAATGGGAGACCATATATAGCGTCAACTTATTATTCTTATTTGAGTATTTTTTTTTTACAAATGTCTATTTGATTTTGCATTCGTACACTTTGGTACGCTTAGTTTGCCAGGGGCTTCTTATGACGCCCCATAATATGGCAAGACAAGTCCGAACACTTTCAACAGTGCGGCACCCCGAACTTATAGCATTATATGCATCAGCTCTGAATCATGTCTTGGGTCTACAGTTGGGATAGCCCGGCTCCCTTGTTTTGGTGCCTTACGTTCCGTTAATTAGGCTAAGGTAGCGCAGGGAGAACTACTGCGATTGTGCCCTGGTTCTTCCAGACGAGCACCTCAGTAGAGAAAGCACAAAACTGACCGGCATGATGTGGCGAGAGCTGGTCGCTGTTCGAGAGGTCTTAAAATCCTTAAAGATTTTTCTGCTTTAGGCGATAATTCGGCTTTGTTCGATATAGGCGTGTATAGCGCCCCAATTCGGCCTTCCGGATTCTAGGGGCTTCGCCGAAATTTAAAATTGTAGACTTCTATGGCTAAGTGAAAGTTATAAAGCCGTATAGTCTGATTGCCTTGTTCGCTGCGCTGGACACCTCCTTAAGGGACCAAACATTTGGATAAAGAGTGTCCGGGTTTTCCACAAACACCCCAGTACTAGTTACACGGGGGCGGAAGCCGGCGACTGGCCTACTTTCAGAATTTGATAAACAGCCGCACATAAGGTAATATTTTAAATAACAAAAGCGCTACATAGTGCAAGTAACTTCGTCTTTAAATTACAAACATGACAGAGGTGAATTCATTCAAAAATTATGTCTTTGGTACATTCATCGGCCACAAGGCAAGCACCCTTCATCACGCCATCATAATACTTCTCGGGGACGCGATGCGGCTTGCCCTCCGGCGGCCCGTCCTTCACCAGCTTCTCCGCATCCAGCTTGCCCCAATGCACCTTTGCACGGGCAAGGGTCCGGCGGGCACCCTCAATGCAAACGGATCACTTGATAACTTCCAGTGGCGGACAGGCATCCACCATCCGCTTGATCAGGCCGAAGTAGCTGGTGGGCAGAAGCTCACCAGGCCATATCCGGACTATGAGATCCTTCATAGCCACTTCGGCCGCCTTGTGGAGTTCGACTAACTACTTCAGTTGGTCACTCAGAGGCGTTGAATGTTCGGCCCCAGCATACTGGGACCAGAACAGCTTCTCCGTTGAGCTCCCCTCCTGGGCACGGTAGAACTCCGCGGCATCTGATACGCTGCGTGGCAGATCTGCGAATGCCCCTGGAGAGCTCCGGACTCGGGTAAGTAAAAGAAACGCCTCCTCCACATGTTTGCTTTGCATAAAGAATTTCTTACCCGCCGTTATCTTTTTGGCCTCCTGGATCTCTTGATACGCCCTATCGGCTTCGGCCTTGGCGTCCTTTTGTAAGTTCCTTCGCAAGCTCGGCCTCTTTTGCTTTCATCTCATGCTCCGCTGACTCGAGCTTCTTGCCGAGCTCCTGGAGCTCTTCTTGTACTTTGCCCACTCGGGCTTCTTGCTTTTTGTGCTCCTTACGCTCCAAGGTTGCTTTGTGTTCGGCCTCGGACAGCGCCTTCTTGAGAGACGCCACTTCGGTGGTGGCCTCTGTTACCAAATCACGATGTTTCGTCGTTAGCATAATCAAATTTTATTTATACTTTACTGTGTGAGAGAGGGGAATCATTTACCTTTGCTCTCCTCAAGCTGCCTCCTCGTGAGGCCGAGCTCTCCCTGTGCCCGCTCCAAGTCCTGTGTTAAGTCAGCAATTTCGGCCATGCGAGCAGTAGCGGCCAGCAGCACAGCCTATTTATTTACATTCAAACTTATTGTTAGACTCCTGCGGATTATAATTGACCCTCTGTTTGGTTTTTCCTTCCGAACACCAAACAGAGTATCAGGGGCTACTACCTATCGGGTGGTAATTTCACACATTCTTACTTACCTCAAAGCCTGTCAGGAGGCTGGTGCAGGCTTCGGTTAGTCCGCTCTTGGCAGACGAAACCTTCTGAATCACCGCACTCATAAGAGTATGGTGCTCTTCATCTAGGGAAGCGTTGTGAAGCGCTTCCAGCAGACAATCCGGCGCCTCGGGCGCAACGAAAGTCCTTGATACAGACGGCCCTCCCTCCCTAACGAGGGGCTGCCCGCCTAAGTCCGGAACCACTGAAGGCTCCAGAACAGTGTTCGGCTGAGAACCCGTCTTACCGTGGCTCTCATCAACACGATCCATGGGGATCTTGAACCCCGCAAGTCCGACGTCTGGGACGCCGCCTTGAGGCGCCTCCAGGGCCACCTCCCCCATCTCTGGGAGCCTTTGGGACAACACCTCTGTGTCGTCCGCAGGCCGAGGAGAAGTGGCCGTCGGGAGTGAGTTCATTGCTGACTCACTCAGGGACCCGTCCGAAGACGACACTTCGGGATGGGCCCTGGTCGGGTTGCATACAAGTTCGGCATTATAACAAAACTATGAAGCAAAATTACGATGAAGTGCGGATACTTACGATTGCACTAGGGGCTTCTTCCTGGACAGCCACCCTTCCTCGCTATCGGCAGCGGTGGCGAAGTAGTCCGGAAGGGACACCTTTCCCTTCTTGGACGTCCCAGTATCTCCCACTAGGGCGGGCTTCCTCTCCCCCCCCCCCAATGCGGGGAGGTGGAGTTTCTTCTTGTTCCTTCCCGCCTCTGCGGGAGGAATCTGCCTCGTCGTCATCGGAGGACAAGGGTATGACGGCCTTGCGCCGGGGGCCTCTCCTAGCCCCCTGGTCCGCCATCTCAGGCCCCCCATCCTTTCCGGATAGGGCGGCCTCCTCTTCTTCTCCTTCTTCTCCTTCGGGGGAGGAGTCTTCCTTGTCCTCTTCAGATGAGGCTTTCGGTGCAGCCTTACGCCGGAGACCCTTTCGGGTCCCTGGGGCCTTCTTATCAGCCTTCTTCTCCGGCCCCTTGTAGGGCGCTGGGACCAGCATCTTCGTCAGGAGATCAGTAGTTGGGTTTTCCGGCAGAGGAGCCGGACAGTCTATTTGCTCCGCTGTCTCTACGTACTCCTGAACAAATATACACAATCACTTAGGAATTCCCCATGAATATATTGGGAAGAACCGAACACAGTGGCAGCCTGAGAACTCACCTGGATAGGGTGTCACGCGGCGTGTAGCACACGGTCCTCAATTATGAGAGGAGGTACTTTGAAGGCCTTGAACAACACCTTCCACGCGTTTTTGTGCTTCATGCCGTAGAGCCTCTGGAGCGTCTGGTGTTTGGCCGGGACGAACTCCCATAGATTAAATACCCGCCTCTAGCACGGCAGAATCCGGCGAACGAGCATGACCTGGGTCACGTTGACAAGCTTGATGTTCTTGTCCTTCATGCCCTTGATGCAGTTGATGAGTCCGGTCAGCTCTATAGATTCGCCCCATAACAGGCCCTTCTGTTCCCAGGAGGTGAGCCGCATAGGGGTTCCATATTGGAACTCAGGGGCCGCCACCCAGTTGGCGTCACGCGGCTCGGTGATGTAGAACCACCCCGACTGCCACCCCTTCACGGTTTCCACAAAGGAGCCATTGAGCCAGGTGACGTTAGGCATCTTGCCCACCATGGCTCCTCTGCACTCCGCTTGTTGGCCGCTCACGATCTTCGGCTTCACGCAGAAGGTTTGCAGCCACAAGCCGAAATGAGGCTTGATACGGAGGAAAGCCTCGCATACGACGATGAACGCCGAGATGTTGAGGACGAAGTTTGGGGCTAGATCATGGAAATCTAGCCCATAGTAGAACATGAGCCCGCGGACGAAGGGGTGGAGTGGAAACCCCAGTCCACGGACGAAGTGGGCAAGGAACACGACCCTCTCGTGGGGTCCTGGAGTTGGGATGACCTGCCCACTGTCTGGTAGCCGGTGCGCTATGTCTGCGACCAAGTATCCGGCCGCCCGAAGACTTGCGATGTTCTTCTCCTTCACGGTGGAAGCCACCCATTTTCCTCCTGCTCCGGACATGTTTAGCTGTGCGGAGAAGACTTGGACTAGGGCGCTGGAGCTCGAAGAGGCAAGAGTGGGAAGAGGAGGAAGAAGGCGTGGGTAAGAATGGAGAACTCTTATCCCTTTATAGAGGCGACGAAAGCGGAGCGCCTCCCCACTAGCTAGTTGAGAATCGCTTACTTCCCAAGCACCACGATTGATGGCACGGGGGGGTTACCCATACCCGTATTGATGAGAATCCCGTGATAAGGGGACATGATCTCTGTTTTGACAAGACGTGTCAAGGAAACTGCCTCGCAATATGCGCTCTGGCTGGTTGTGAAAAGAAAAACTGTTTGGATAATAACCTAACCGTAATGACATATCACGTCGTCTGAAAGGTCGTCAGCTGAAGTATCATTCTCTCTACGGTGGTATGTGAAGATCATTTTGCAGATCCGGACACGGTCTATGTGTTCGATAATAACCTTGGAGTATTCGGAAGGAGGAACCCGCCTTGCAATGCCGAAGACAAGACTGCGCGCCGGACTCATCGTCATTGAAGCCTGGTTCAGGGGCTACTAAGGGAGTCCTGGATAAGGGGGTATCCGGACAGCCGGACTGTATACATCGTCCGGACTATAGAAGCGTCAAGATACAAGACTCGAGACTTCGGCCCGTGTCCGGATGGGACTCTCCTTTGCATGGAAGACAAGCTTGGCGATCCGGATATTATATTTCCTTCCTTGTAACCGACTCCATGTAAACCCTAGCTCTCCGGTGTCTATATAAGCCGGAGAGGATGGTCCTTAGAAGGCCGATCACAATTACAATCATACCATCATAGGCTAGCTCCTAGGGTTTAGCCTCTACGATCTCGTGGTAGATCTACTCTTGTACTACTCATATCTTCAATATTAATCAAGCAGGAAGTAGGGTTTTACCTCCATCGAGAGGGCCCGAACCTGGGTAAACATTGTGTCCCTTGCTTCCTGTTACCATCAGCCTAAGATGCACAGATCGGGACCCCCTACCCGAGATCCGCCGGTTTTGACACCGACACCAGTAGCTATGTGTTTGATCTCTCTATCTCTCTCTCTCTCTCTCTCTCTCTCTCTCTCGTGTTCTCTCTATGGCACGATCTTGATGTATCGCGAGCTTTGCTATTATAGTTGGATCTTATGATGTTTCTCCCCCTCTACTCTCTTGTAATGGATTGAGTTTTCCCTTTGAACTTATCTTATCGGATTGAGTCTTTAAGGATTTGAGAACACTTGATGTATGTCTTGTCGTGCTTATCTGTGGTGACAATGGGATATTCACGTGATCCACTTGATGTATGTTTTGGTGATCAACTTGCGGGTTCAGTGACCTTGTGAACTTATGCATAGGGGTTGGCACACGTTTTCGTCTTGACTCTCCGATAGAAACTTTGGGGCACTCTTTGAAGTACTTTGTGTTGGTTGAATAGATGAATCTGAGATTGTGTGATGCATATCATATAATCATGCCCATGGATACTTGAGGTGACAATGGAATATCTAGGTGACATTAGGGTTCTGATTGATTTGTGTCTTAAGGTGTTATTCTAGTATGAACTCTATGATAGATCGAACGGAAAGAATAGCTTCATGTTATTTTACTACGGACTCTTGAATAGATAGATCAAAAAGGATAACTTTGAGGTGGTTTCGTACCCTACCATAATCTCTTCGTTTGTTCTCCGCTATTAGTGGATTTGGAGTGACTCTTTGTTGCATGTTGAGGGATAGTTATATGATCCAGTTATGTTATTATTATTGAGAGAACTTGCACTAGTGAAAGTATGAACCTTAGGCCTTGTTTCCTACCATTGCAATACCGTTTACGCTCACTTTTATCGCTTGCTACCTTGTTGTTTTTATAATTTCAGATTACAAATACCTTTACCTACCATCCATATTGCACTTGTATCACCATCTCTTCGCCGAACTAGTGCACCTAATTACCATTGTATTGGGTGTGTTGGGGACACAAGAGACTCTTTGTTATTTGGTTGCAGGGTTGTTTGAGAGAGACCATCCTCATCCTATGCCTCCCACAGATTGATAAACCTTAGGCCATCCACTTGAGGGATTTGCTACTATCCTACAAACCTCTGCACTTGGAGGCCCAACAACGTCTACAATAAGAAGGTTGTGTAGTAGACATCAAGCTCTTTTCTGGCGCCGTTGCCGGGGAGGTGAGTGCTTGAAGGTATATCTTTAGATCTTGCAATCGAATCTTGTTGTTTCTTGTTTTATCACTAGTTTAGTCTATAAAAGAAAACTACAAAAAAATGGAATTGAGTTTATCTCATAAGCTTCATCTTTATAATATCTTTCGTGAGAATGATGGAAAGGAAAATTGTGCTCAAGTGCTAGAAGAAGAAATCTATAAAATGTTTGTCACTAAATCTTTGAATGATGAGCATGATTGCAATGTTGTTAGTATGAACTCTTTGAATATCCATAGTAGTAATGATGATTGCATTTGTAATGATGATTGCACTAGTTATGATGAAAATGTCTCTTATAAGCATGTCAACTTTTGTGGAGTGCATAGAGTCTGCAAGTATACACCAAATAGGGAAGATAGATATTGCAAGAGGCATAAGCATTTAGAAACTAAATGGTTGCAAGAAAGGCTAAATGCGAGTGCTGAAAATTTAAGATATCTTTACCGTACTTGTGAACTTTGCAATGAGCATGGTCATTTAAATCTCCTATGCAAATTGTTTCATGATCGAATCATGTCCAAAAATTGTGATGACTTGATTTCCCTTGCACATCATAATGAACTTAGTTTTCTTTTGGGTTATGAATAATTGAAATGTGCAACTAAGCTTATTCCCGAATTTAACCTTAAGAAATTTCTTGATATTGATCTAGAGGAAATTTATATGTATTGTGCGGTGAATTGCATTGAAAATCCTTCTATTGCCAATTACTTAAAGAAAAGAAAGCAAATAGAAGATGAAGAGAATACTAATGAAAGGGAAGATACTTCCCAATATCCTCCTATTATTTCTTATGATGAATCAGGTAATGAGGAGGAGCCTTCTATTCAACCAATCTCATTAATAAGGAGCTCAAAGAAGAAGGTTGAACCCACACATAATGTGAAAAAGAAAAAGAAAAGACGGAGCAGCAAAGGTAGAAAGGTATCTCTCCCAAATGATGTTGCTCCTACTACTCATTGTGATGATGATAATTGATATACTATTGGTGCTATCCATACTATTAATGATGAGAGTGATTAATGATATGAAAAGGCCCAAGCTTGGGGAAGCTATGCTTGATGAGAATGACATATTTGAGAATATATTTGCTTAAATTAATGTTTGTCCCAATCTTGGGGATGCTATGTCTAATGAAGATGATATTTCTAGTCTCCCAAGTTTTGTTATGCAAAGTTGTTATGATGATAGCATGCCTCTTACTTATGATTATATTGATGAAAGTGGGTTTGGAAGAGTGTCAACTTTAGAAAGTAATGATCCCACTATTTTGGAGGATGTTGAATCTTATTGTGATGAATATGAAAGTGGATTTGGAAGAGTGTCAACTTTATTTAGTGATGATTCCACTATCTTGGAAGAGGTTTCAATCGATTATGATGAGAACAAAGTTGCTACTTATGATGATTATTGTGATGAAACTTATGCTATAAGAAGTAATGATGATTATATTTATAAAACTTGCCATGATTATGATTACCCTTTTTCTGAACATTACTCTTTTAATGTGGAAACAATTTATAGTATTCAAGTCTCTTATGATACTCCCACCATTCCGAATGAGAAGAATTTTGCTTATGTGGAGAGTAGTAAATTTTCTATGCTTGTAGATCATGAAAAGAATGCTTTAGGTGCTGGTTATATTTTCATGATGCTACTGAAAATTATTATGAGGCAGGAATATATGCTTGTAGGAGTTGCGATAATATCAAGTTTCCTCTCTATGTGCTTAATGTTTTGAAGTTATGCTTGTTTTGCCTCCCTATGCTAGTTGATTATTGTTCCCATCAGTTGTTTGCTCACAAAATACCTATGCATAGGAAGTGGGTTAGACTTAAATGTGCTAGTCATATTCTTCATGATGCTCCCTTTATGTTTCAATTCTTATCTTTTATGTGAGCATCATTGAAATCATCATGCCCAGCTAGAGGCATTTAAGAAAAGCGCTTGTTGGGAGACAACCCAATATTTACCCTTACTGTTTTTGTGTGTCCACATGATTATGATACTGTAGTAATCATGTTTTATAGCTTTTGTTTCAATAAAGTGCCAAGTAGAGCCTTTGGGAAGACTTGGGTGAAGTCTATATGATCTTGCTGTAAAAAAAACAGAAACTTTAGCACTCACGAGATTAGCTGTCATTTTTTACTGGAGAGTTATTTTAGGTTGATTATTTTTTCAGATGATTAATAGACAAATTTATCAGGTCCACCAATTTATTTCATAATTTTTGGGGTTCCAGAAGTATACGTTTGGTACAGATTACGACAGACTGTTCTATTTTTGACAGATTCTGTTTTCTATGTGTTGTTTGCTTATTTTGATGAATCTATGAGTAGTATCGGAGGGTATGAACCATAGAGAAGTTGGAATACAGTAGATATTACACCAATATGAATAAATAATTAGTTCACAACAGTACCTAAGTGGTGATTTATTTTCATATACTAACGGAGCTTACGAGTTTTGTTTTGAGTTTCGTGTTGTGAAGTTTTCAAGTTTTGGGTAAAGATACGATGGACTATGGAATAAAGAGTGGAAAGAGCCTAATCTTGGGGATGCCCAAGGCACCCCAAGGTAATATTCAAGGACAACCAAGAGCCTAAGCTTGGGGATGCCCCGGAAGGCATCCCCTCTTTCGTCTTCGTTCATCGGTAGCTTTACTTGGAGCTATATTTTTATTTACCACATGATATGTGTTTTGCTTGGAGTGTCATTCTATTTTGTTATTATTTGCTTTCTGTTATTTAGAATAATGTTTTGCATCTATATTTTCAATAAAAATGTCAAGGATAGCCTTTACCATGCTTACTTTGCAAGTATACATGTTGCTGTTTCAAAACAGAAAGTTTACCGCTGTTGCAAAAATTCCCTAGAAAAGTCAGAGAGTGATATAATGTTGAATCTTTTTGCATATTGAGCTCTGAAAAATATTATACAGCTTAGTATTTTTCTTATAATTTTTGGAGTTAAGGAAGTATGATGAATCTTGCATTCTTTACAGACTATACTGTTTTGGCAGATTGTTGTTATGTTTGCATTGTTTGCATATGCTTGCTTGTTTAATGATTCTATTTGAGGATAGGAGTATTAAATATGCAGAGACATTTAGTATGCAATGTTGAATAATAATGTTAGTAATATGTTACAGTAGAAAATGATAAGGTTATTGCATTGTTTTATACTAACTTATCTCACGAGTTCTTGTTGAGTTTTGTGTGGATGAAGTTTTTGAGATTTAGGGAAACCGTAATTTAAAGGAATTAAGGAGACACAAAAGCTCAAGCATGGGGATGCCCAAGGCACCCCAAGATAATATTTCAATAAGTCTCAAGCATCCAAGCATGGGTATGCCCCGGTAGACATCCCACCTTTCTTCTTCGACAATTATCGGTTAGTATCGGTTGAACCTAAGTTTTTGCTTCTTCACATGAGTTGTGCTATGCTTGCAATGTAATTTTATTTTGCTTTGCTTGCTATTTGAATAAAATACCAAGATCTGAAATTCGTTTATGAGAGGGAGTCTTCACATAGCTATATCATTATTTAACTACTCATTGATCTTCACTTATATCTTGTTGGAGTAGTTTGTCATTTACTCGTGTGCTTCACTTATATCCTATGAGTAAATGGTTGAATGAGTTGAATGTCATAGATCTGAAATTATATATGTTTTATATGCTTACCCCCTTGGGAGTAATGACTTCACATCTAAGAAGTAGAGGTAGTAAATTTATTTGAGGTTAGCAAGCATTGCATTGGTCATTTGAACAATTCATGGAAGAATATTGAAGGAAGAGAGATTTCACATATAAATATACTATCTTAGACATATTTTATAATTGTGAGCACTCGTTAAGTATGACATGCTAAAGAGTTGATGTTGGACAAGGAAGACAACGTAATGGGTTATGTTTTCTCACATCTCAGTTAAAGTATATTGTCATGGATCATTCAAACATGTTGAGCTTGCCTTTCCCCCTCATGCTAGACAAAATTCCTTGCACCAATTACAGATACTACTTGTGCTTCCAATATCCTTAAACCCAGTTTTTGCCATGAGTGTCCACCATACCTACCTATATGCGGTATTTACCTGCCGTTCCAAGTAAATTTGCATGTGCCAAACTCTAAACCTTCAAATAATAATCTGTATTGTATGCCCGAATCGCTCATGTAGTGACTAGGGGCTGTCAGTATCTTCCATGCTAGGTGGGTTATTCTCAAGATGAGTGGACTCCGCTCATCATTCACGAGAAAAATGGTTGGTAACCGGGATGTCCGGTCCCATGATCAAAAAGATCAAAATCAAATCAAAAATAATTGCAAACAAAACTCCCCCAGGATTGTTGTTGGTATGGACAGTACCCCGTTGTTTCGGATGGTCGTGGAGTGTGATTGTTTGTGGAGGGGGAGTAAAATCTTTACCATTCTGTTTGGGAACTGCCTATAATGTATGTAGTATAGAAGATATTGGGAACTCTTGGTTGTTATGTTGACAATGAGATCATACCTCTCAAAATTATTTATCTCTATTTCAAAATCGAGCTCTGGCACCTCTGCAAATCCCTGCTTCCCTCTGCGAAGGGCCTATCTTTTACTTTATGCAAGAGTCAAGGTGATCTTCACCTTTCCCTTCTTCATTTTATCCTTTAGCAAGCACCTCGTGTTGGAAAGATCCTGATATATATATCTAATTGGATGTAAGTTAGCATGAACTATTATTGTTGACATCACCCAAAGGTGAATACGTTGGGAGGCAACACTATAAGCCCCTATCTTTCTCAGTGTCCGATTAAGACTCCATAACCATAAGTATTGCGTGAGTGTTAGCAATTGTAGAAGACTATATGATAGTTGAGTATGTGGAGTTTGCTAATTCAAACCTCTGACATAGACCCTTCCTGAAAATAAGATGAATTGCAATTGTTTGATGACTAAGAATGAAGTTTGCTAGTTTTCAAGAAAGTTTCTGGTCTATGCTTTAACATGTGAATAGCTTGTTACTTGATCATGAAAAGTTTTATGAGATGAACTACTGTTATGACATATAATCATGCTAGAAAAGGTGATTGAAATTATCATTGGTCAAACTTGTGCACCTACTACCATTCACACTTCATAAATTCTTTCTTTTATCATTTACCTACTCGAGGACGAGCAGGAATTAAGCTTCGGGATGCTGATACGTCTCCAACATATCTATAATTTATGAAGCATTCATGCTATTATATTATCTGTTTTGGATGATTACGGGCTTTATTATACACTTTTATATTATTTTTGGGACTAACCTATTAATCGGAGGCCCAGCCCATATTGTTGTTTTCTTGCCTATTTCAGTGTTTCGAAGAAAAGGAATATCAAATGGAGTCCAAACGGAATGAAACCTTCGGGAGCGTGATTTTTGGAACGAACGTGATCTAGGAGACTTGGAGTTCAAGTCAAGGAAGCTTCAAGGTGGCCACGAGGGTGGGGGCACGCCCCCCCCCCCTACTGGGGGCGCCCCCCTGTCTCGTGGGCCCCTCGAGCGTCCCCCGACCGACTTCTTTCACCTATATATCTCTATATACCCCGAAAACATCACAATGGAAGATAGATCGGGAGTTCCGCCGCCGCAAGCCTCTGTAGCCACCAAAAACCAATCGGGGCCCTGTTCCGGCACCCTGCCGGAGGGGGGATCCCTCACCGGCAGCCATCTTCATCATCCTGGCGCTCTTCATGACGAGGAGGGAGTAGTTCACCCTCGGGGCTGAGGGTATGTACCAGTAGCTATGTGTTTGATCTCTCTCTCTCTCTCTCGTGTTCTCTCTATGCTTGATGTATCGCAAGCTTTGCTATTATAGTTGGATCTTATGATGTTTCTCCCCCTCTACTCTCTTGTAATGGATTTAGTTTTCCCTTTGAAGTTATCTTATCGGATTGAGTCTTTAAGGATTTGAGAACACTTGATGTATGTCTTGTCGTGCTTATCTGTGGTGACTTCATGTGATCCACTTGATGTATGTTTTGGTGATCAACTTGCGGGTTCAGTGACCTTGTGAACTTATGCATAGGGGTTGGCACACGTTTTCGTCTTGACTCTCCGGGAGAAACTTTGGGGCACTCTTTGAAGTACTTTGTGTTGGTTGAATAGATGAATCTGAGATTGTGTGATGCATCTCGTATAATCATACCCACGGATACTTGAGGTGACAATGGAGTATCTAGGTGACATTATGGTTTTGATTGATTTGTGTCTTAAGGTGTTATTCTAGTATGAACTCTATGATAGATCGAACGGAAAGAATAGCTTCATGTTATTTTACTACGGACTCTTGAATAGATAGATCAAAAAGGATAACTTTGAGGTGGTTTCGTACCCTACCATAATCTCTTCGTTTGTTCTCCGCTATTAGTGGCTTTGGAGTGACTCTTTGTTGCATGTTGAGGGATAGTTATATGATCCGGTTATGTTATTATTATTGAGAGAACTTGCACTAGTGAAAGTATGAACCTTGGGTGTTGTTTCCTACCATTGTAATACTGTTTACGCTCACTTTTATCGCTTGCTACCTTGCTGTTTTTATAATTTCATATTACAAATACCTTTTTCTACCATCCATATTGCACTTGTATAACCATCTCTTCGCCGAACTAGTGCGCCTATACAATTTACCATTGTATTGGGTGTGTTGGGGACACAAGAGACTCTTTGTTATTTGGTTGTAGGGTTGTTTGAGAGAGACCATCTTAATCCTATGCCTCCCATGGATTGATAAACCTTAGGTCATCCACTTGAGGGAAATTTGCTACTGTCCTACAAACCTCTGCACTTGGAGGCCCAACAACATCTACAAGAAGAAGGTTGTGTAGTAGACATCGGTGACGCACCACCCTTAAAATATGTGCACTCGTTATACCTGGGGGCTTCTTATACAGAAGCTTAATATAATTACATTCCGGGCTTCGCGCCCCTTGCATATGCGACTTTCTTCCATATGCACATTTTCTTCGCCATTATATGCATTAATATGCCTTAAGTTTTGGCCAAGCTGGGTTGCATTTTCTGCGATTGTTACTGCCGGGTCCTCCGGATGTGTACCTCAGACTGGGTGAAGCCCAAAGCTAGCGTTCTTAAGGGAATATTCGGTCGGTGAACTAAAGATGTATTTTACCTTTCATAATACAAAACCCCAGATGTTTTCATATACTACGCTTTTAATCGTAGTTCGGACATGCACATTAGTGCATGCGTACCCAGGGAAAGGAACCCTTAACAGAACTACTCTCTCTGGAAGATGTTTCTTACTACCCATGTAATATAACATAACTAGTTGGATACTTGTCTGTTCAAGAAACTACGACCCCTACACCTAGTTTCCACGCGTACCCCGGCTTCTATAACTGAGCGGGTATTCGGAAACACTCCGGACTATTGAATCATGAGGTTGAAGCGAAAAGGTCTGCCATGACAAATGATTTACAATCCGGCTAGGGACAAAATATGTCCATTGAAGTACATAGTCACTATGACTAAGACATTTCTTCTTCTATGCCCTCCAACAGGCTGTCTAGTCTACAGTCCTGCTAGGAATACTTTGCGGCTAATTCTACCTGGTCATATACCAGGCTAACGGGGATTTATTTCCCATCTGGCCCTACAGGTCCGACCTGTGCCATATGATTCGGATCAAGCTTGGTGTACCGCGTCTTTACCATCGCCCAAGCTTCTCTTGCACCTTGACGACAAGCAGATATCTTCCATAGCTGGAAGCGCCACCGTGCTCCCTTCAGCAGCTGCACAAGCTCCCCCATGCCTCCTGGCAGGGAAACGGAAGGCCACAAGGCTTTGGCGACATTGTGCATAACATGCCGAACTTGTTCGTGTAGTTGCGCAAGCTCTTGCAGCATATCGCATGCGGATCCGGGCATCTCTTCTTCGGGACGACCAGTCAGCATACCTACAGACATAACGCTGTTATACTGCCTCTTCGCTGAACTATGTATATAAAAAATAGTTCATTCAAGCACTTACTGAAAATGCCGCGTTGAAGCCTTTTATTCTCCTTCACAGAGTCAGCTAGCTGAGCACGAACATCTTTTAATTCTATGCTGAGCCGAGTATTGGCATCCAGGAGATCATTTTTCTCCTGCCTGACCCGTGTAAGTATACGCTCGCCAGCATCTTGATGCCTTTGAGCTCTTTGTTCATCCTCTTGTAGGATATCTAGATTCACTCCGGGATTATCTGCGGAATCTGTTCGGCAGCGTGTCAAAACCGCTGGTATACGTAATAACATCTATTCGATAGAGGAAAGTATTACCAGTCGAGGTCTTTTTGGATCCCTCTAGTTCGGCAGTCTTTGCCCTTAGCTGGGTTTGACACCTCTCCAGCTCTTGAGATAGCAGGCTATTCTTCTCTGAAAGAACCTATTTATAGAATGATCCTTAAATCAGTTGTACCAACTATTTCAAGTCTCAGCGGCTACTGATATACATACTTATCAGATTTTACTTACCCGTATGTCTTTCAAATATTGGTTTGTGGCTCTAGCAAGCCCATCTCGAGCAGCTCGGATGTACGCATCAGCCGAGCTGAAGGCATTGAAAGCTTCTTTGGAGAAACTAGGGTCGCTTAGTGCGGCCCGCCAACGCCGATGATTCGTGGCGCTCTCTACTTCGGAGTTTGTAGCAGATAGTCTATCTGAATCCTCTATATGAGGGTTGTCCGGTGTCACTCCCGTATTGATCTCCGCCCACGAGGCCGGCTCTGGAGCCCGGCTGGTGGAGGCGCGGCGAGTAGGGTCCCCAGATATAGTCTGGCGGATGCTCTTCCTGCCAAGACACGGAGGACAGTGTCATACTTTAAGATGACTATTGTGGAGCACGTTTGAAACCATACCTCTTTGATGACGGTTTTGCCGCATTTCCGCTTACCTTCCTTTTTGGAAGCCTACCGGCGTAGGCACTCCCTGTTGATGAGTTGCCTCGGGTTCGGCATTGAGCGCCGACCGCTTTCCCTTTAATAAACATAAGCTTTGTGCTGTGTATAAGGTGGAAAGAGTGAATCCTTTTTGGAAATCAGTCTCATATTCACTTACATGTGATGTAGGGAGGAGGCCAGGATAGTCAGCAATGATCGCCACTTCGGTGCCGTCACAGCTCGCCTGGTAGAACACCCCTTCGACAAGCTCCACAAATATATCCAGATCCACTTCGAATCCGGGGTCAAGGGCTTGGTCGCGGTCCTCGGGTTGTGGAGCGGGTTGTTGATCCCCTTGGTAAACTTCCGCCATTCCTGTTATGGATGTGCAGAGTAAAATTTCATGCTAAAGGACTGGGAGAATGGATAGAGTTGAGTAAGGGATAGCGACTCATCCAGCTGGGAGGGTTGTACATAGAAAATCCATCCCGTGGCTTAATGCGGACGAACTCCTATTCTTCTCCTTTGTATGGATCGGACAGTATTTTCACTAGAGCATTGGTGGAGTCCGGGCCTTTCCTGCCGCAGCGGGTGGCATCGTCTTCGCCATTGAAGTGCCACATGGGACGCCCTCGGTACTGGAGTGGCTGTACCCCCCGGTGTGCCGGATAGGTATCTGGCCCCGGCGATGCGCCATTCTTCGGATACCTTCTCGGTGTGCCGGATAGGTATCCGGCCCCGGCGATGCGCCATATCTCGGCTCCGCCGACTTGGAATATCGATCCCTCTTGGTTACGACTTACGAGAGACGAGGTAGAACAGCCTCTTCCATAGCTCAAAATGAGCTTCGCAGCCCAGGAAAAGCTCGCAAAGGGCGACATAGCCTGCGATATGCAGGATGGAGGGTGGGGTGAAGTTATGCAGCTGGAGACCATAGTACTCCAAAAGCCCGCGAAGGAAGGGATGGATTGGAAATCTGACGCCCCTCAGCAGATAAGGGACAAGGCATACATGCTTCCCCGTAGATGGATTAGGAAAAATCTCCGCTTGCTCCCTGCCATCGAAAGTAGCTAATCCGGATCAGGCGGGGACTAGGTATGCAGGTGGGAGGAACCCCTGGGTTTGCAACTTCACTAATTGACCGTGGGATACGGTGCACTTCTCCCAATCACCCGGCTTGGCGCTGTGAAAGCAGGAGGAGGAGCTACGGGGTCCGGCCATGTTGGGATGGTGTTTTCAAGCGTGCTCTGATGATTCTTCACTTGGGGAGGATGGTGTGGATTAGATCTGAAGATCTTCGTCTCTTTAAATAGATGGTTTATTCAAGTGGTTAGGGTGGCAAGTGTAAAAATGCCCCACCTCCTCGCATTCGCTTGACACATGGAAGCTGGAAATTATTGAAGTACAGAAGCCGAGGAAGCATAACATTAAATGAGGAGCCGAGTACTGCTCTTTACAACAGGTACTTTGGAAGAATTCGAAGGAGGAACCCACCTTGCAATGTCGAACATAATCTGCGTGCCGGACTCATCGACATTGAAGCCTGGTTCGGGGGCTACTGAGGGAGTCCTGGATTAAGGGGTCCTCGGACAGCCGGACTATGTACTTTGGCCGGACTGTTGGACTATGAAGATACAAGATAGAAGACTTCGTCCCGTGTCCAGGAAGGACTCTCCTTTGCGTGGAAGGCAGGCTTGGCAATTCGGATATGTAGATTCCCTTCTCTGTAACCGACCTGATGTAACCCTAACCCCCTCTGATGTCTATATAAACCGGAGGGTTAGTCCGTAGGACCAAGAACAACAATCATAATCATAGGCTAGCTTCTAGGGTCAGCCTCATCGATCTCGTCGTAGATCAACTCTTGTAATACTCATACATCAAGATCAATCTAGCAGGAAGTAGGGTATTACCTCCATAGAGAGGGCCCGAACCTGGGTAAACATCGTGTCCCCCGCCTCCTGTTACCATTATCCTTAGACGCATAGTTCAGGACTACCTACCCGAGATCTGCCGGTTTTTACACCGTCAGCCGGCCCCTCTAGATGAGATCTAGAGGGGGGCGGCGGCCAAGGGGAGGGGGCTTGCCCCCCAAGCCAAGGGCCCCCCCTTAGGGTCCCCCCAACCCTAGGTGCATTGGCCCTAGGGGGATGGTGCCCAACCCACTTAGGGAATGGTTCCCTTCCACATACAGCCCATAGGGCCCTCCGGGGCAGGTGGACCCCCGGAACCCCTTCGGTGGTCCCGGTACAATACCAGCAAACCCCTGAATACTTCTGGTGACCGTATGATGACTTCCCATATATAAATCTTTACCTCTGGACCATTCCGGAACTCCTCGTGACGTCCAAGATCTCATCCGGGACTCCAAACAACATTCGGTAACCACATACAGACTTTCCCTATAACCCTAGCATCACCGAACCTTAAGTGTGTAGACCCTACAGGTTCGGGAATCATGCAGACATGACCGAGACATCTCTCCGGCCAATAACCAACAGCGGGATCTGGATACCCATGTTGGCTCCCACATGTTCCACAATGATATCATCAGATGAACCACGATGTCAAGGATTCAAGCAATCCCGTATACAATTCCCTTTGTCAATCGGTACGTTACTTGCCCGAGATTCGATTGTCGGTATCCCAATACCTCGTTCAATCTCTTTACCGACAAGTCACTTTACTCGTTGCATAATGCATGATCCCGTGACTAACTACTTAGTCACATTGAGCTCATTATGATGATGCATTACCGAGTGGGCCCAGAGATACCTCTCCGTCATACGGAGTGACAAATCCTAGTCTCGATTCGTGCCAACCCCAACAAAAACTTTCGGAGATACCTGTAGTGCACCTTTATAGTCACCCAGTTACGTTGTGACATTTGGTACACCCAAAGCACTCCTACAGTATCTGGGAGTTACACAATCTCATGGTCTAAGGAAATGATACTTGACATTAGAAAAGCTTTAGCAAACAAACTACACGATCTTGTGCTATGCTTAGGATTGGGTCTTGTCCATCACATCATTCTCCTAATGATGTGATCCCGTTATCAATGACATCCAATGTCCATAGTCAGGAAACCATGACCATCTGTTGATCAACAAGCTAGTCAACTAGAGGCTCACTAGGGACATGTTGTGGTCTATGTATTCACACATGTATTACAGTTTCCGGTCAATACAATTATAGCATGAACAGTAGACAATTATCATGAACAAGGAAATATAATAATAACCATTTTGTTATTGCCTCTAGGGCATATGTCCAACAATATCCTTAGCACATTGCTCCGCCACAATGCGGGATCCCTCCAGGACGTCGTCAAAATACCGCTCGGGCGTGCGATGCTCCTTGCCAGAGGGTAGTCCTTCGGTCGCGAGCTTGACGGCATCCATCTTCGCCCACTGAACTTTGACACGGGCGAAGGCCATCCGCGCACCTTCGATGCAGACCGACCGCTTAAGGACGTCAAGCTGGGGGCAGGCATTGACCAGCCGCTTCGCGAGCCCGAAGTAGCTGCTGGGTATGGCTTCGGCAGGCCACAGTCGTACTATCAAATCCTTCATGGCTAGTTCGGCCACCCTATGCAGTTCGACTAGCTTTTTAGCTGATCGCTAAAGGGCACCGGATGTTCTGGCGCAAGGTATTGTGACTAGAACAGCTTCTCCGTCGAGCTCCCCTCTTCGGCTCGGAAGAACTCTGCAGCGTCGGAAACACTGCGCGGCAGATTCACAAACGCCCCTGGAGAACTCCAAATCCGGGTTAGTAAGAGATACCTCTTCTTCACATATTTGCTTTGCATAATGAAGGCCTTACCCGCTGTAATTTTCTTGGCCTCTTGGATTTCCTGGTGGGTGCCCTGGGCTCCCACCCGGGCATCTTGCGCGCTCTGGCGAGCCTTGGCGAGTTCGTCTCTCGATCCACAATATCGCGCTCCAAGGACTCACATTTCTTAATGGCATCCTAGAGCTCTTGCTGGACCTCATTAAACCTGGCCTCGTGTTTTTCATGGGCGGCTTGCTCCTTGCCGCTTTCTTTTTGGCCTCGGCCAGCTCCTTTTTGAGAGCCTCCACCCCGGTCGCCCCTCCTACAAATAAAATGGCACTATGGTCATTACAAATCATCTATCCTTTCTGATATACAAAAGGTTATTGCGTACCTTGTTTATCCTCTAGCTGTTTTTTCACGCGGCCGAGCTCTTTCTCGGCACGCTCCAGACTCTGCTTCAGTCCGGAAACCTCGGCAGTATGAGAGGTCGCAACCAGTAATGACGCCTGCTTGTTCACATTGACTCATCTGACTAGTCTCCTATGAAACTTGTTTGATCCTCTGTCCGTCTTTTCTTTTCGAACACCGGACAGTGTCTCAGGGGCTACTGTCTATACTGACATTCTTTTTACATAATTGCGTTGCTTACCTCAAAGCCTGTTAGAAGGCTTGTGCAGGCTTCGATCATTCCGCTCTTCGCGGACTGAATCCTCTCAACCACCGTACCCTTACCGTACCCATAAGGGTATGGTGTTCCTCAACAATGGAAGCACTTCGCAGCGGCTCTGGCTGGACAGAGGTCATCGGCGGAATTGGCGCGCCTCCTTCTTTTGAAGGAGGCTGCTTGCTAGGTTCCGGAGCCGCATAGGTCTCCGGGACCGTATTTGGCTGGGGGCGAACTGAATATGGCCCCCATCGCTAGTCTCCATGGGGATTTGCTCCCCCATGTGTTCGGCGGCTGAGGTTTCACCCTCCGGCACCGCCCTGACGTCCTCCTGAGTCTCTCCTTGGCCTGGGATCCTTCGGGACAACACCTCGGTGTCATCCATGGCCTTGGGAGAGGAGGCCGTCGGAATGGACCCGCTGTCCATCGCCTTCGGGTCCAGCGAATTCCCCGAAGATGAGGATCGCTCGAGGTCGGACCGAGCCGGACTACAAATGCATGATTCAACATGTTAAGACTATGAAGTAGAGAGGCCGAATATATGAATGCGTCCTGGTTTTTTAGTACTCATGATTCGGCCAGGGGCTTGTCTCGGGGGCGCCGCTCTGGGATGCTGTCGACGTCCCACGCGGAGTTATCCGCGAGGGAACCCTTCCCCCTCTTGGACGCCTCTGCATCCAGATTTGTGGAGGCCGCCCTATTCTTCCTTCCCCCCCCCCCTCAGGGGGAGAGTTGCTTTCCTCCTCCTCTTCGTCCCCGGCGGCGGAGGAGTGAGTCTCGGTGTCTTCAGACGTCATGTCCGAAGCACCCTTGCAACGGAGACCGCTTTTGGTCTCCTTGGCCCTCCCTTTGGCCTTCTTCTCCGGTGCCTGGTAGGGCGCCGGAACCAGCATCTTCGTCAGAAGCGGGATGGCCGGTTCCTCGGGCAGCGGAGCCGGGCACTTGATCCGCTCCGCGTTCTTTGTCCAGCCCTGAAAATAAATAGGAGGCTCAGGCATCTTCCCTGAATAAGTAAGTAAAGGATTCACCTTGAAATGCGAAAAACTTACTGGACTGGCGGGATGGGTCAGGTTGTACCCACGGTCTTCGGTTTCCTTCGGCCATGTCTCATTGGCCTTGAAGAGCACCTTCCAAATGCATTCGTGCGTGACGCCGAAGAAATGTTGCAGGGTCTGGTGCTCAACCGGATCGAACTCCCACAAATTACAGGTCCAGCTTTGGCATGGAAGGATCTAGCGAACTAGCATCACCTGGATCGCGTTGACAAGCTTGATGTTCTTGTCCACCATGCTCTGGATGCGCGTCTGCAGTACTGTCAGCTCGTCAACGCAGCCCAATTCAGGCCCTTCTCCAGCCAGAGGTGAGCCACATTGCGGCTCAGGACTTGAATTCGGGAGCCACGTCCCAGGTGGCGTCGCAAGGTTCTGTGATATAGAACCACGATTGCTGCCACCCTTTGACGGTCTCTAAGAAGGAACCTTCAGGCCATGTGACATTGGGCATCTTGCTCACCATGGCGCCTCCGCACTCTGCGTGTTGGCCACCCACCACCTTCGGCTTCACATTGAAGATCTTTAACCACAATTCGAAATGGGGTGGGATGTGGAGGAAAGCCTCACACACGACAATGAATGCCGAGATGTTGAGGAAAGAATTTGAGGCTAGATCATGGAAATCTAGCCCATAGTAGAACATGAGTCCGCAGACGAATGGGTGGAGAGGAAATCCCAGCCCGCGGACGAAGTGGGGGATGAACAACACCCTCTCATGGGGCTCCAGAGTGGGGATGATTTGCCCCTCGGCCGGGAGCCGATGGGCGATTTCTTTGGCCAAATACCCCGCCTTCCGGAGCTTCGTAATGTCCTTCTCCTTGACAGAGGAGACCATCCACTTGCCCTGCGCTCTGGATCTGGACATGGTTGGAGTGCTTTCTTGGGGCGGAAAAGATGAGAACTTGGGCGCTGGAGCTCGAGAATGGAGGAGGCAGAGAGAGAAGGCGTGGGTGAAAGGGATGAATCCTTATCTCTTTATAAAGGCAGTGAATATCAAGTGCCTCCCCACTCGCCCTAAAAACTCGCCTATTCCCAAGGGTTGTGCAGATGATACCCATGCCCGTACTGATGAGAATCCCGCAATAAGGGGACACGATCTCTGCTTTGACAAGACGTGTCAATGAAACTGCATCTCGAAATATGGAGCGACAGGCTAAAAACGGTTCGAAATAATGGTCGGGCGACGACGTGATGTCACGCTACAAAAAGTTGTCAGCGGATTGGACTCGTGAAATATTATACTCTCTGTGGTTGTGTGTGGAATTTGTTTTGCAGAGCCGGACACGATTCTTGTGTTCAAAGACTATTTTGGAGTATTCGAAGAGGGAACCTGCCTTGCAATGCCGAAGACAATTCGTGCGTCAAGCACCTCGTCATTGAAGCTTGGTTCAGGGGCTACTGAGGGAGTCCTGGATTCAGGGGTCCTCGGACGGCCGGACTATGTACCATGGGCTGGACTAATGGACTGTGAAGATACAAGACCGAAGACTCTCACCTGTGTCCGGATGGGACTCTCCTTGGTGTGGAAGGCAAGCTTGGCGCCCGAATATGAAGATTCCTTTCTCTGTAACCGACTTTGTACAACCCTAGTCCCCTCATGTGTCTATATAAACCGGAGGGCTTAGTCCGTAGAGGTAATCATAATCATAATCATACATGCTAGACTTCTAGGGTTTTAGCCATTACGATCTCGTGGAAGATCAACTCTTGTAATACTCATATTCATCAAGATCAATCAAGCAGGAAGTAGGGTATTACCTCCATAGAGAGGGCCCGAACCTGGGTAAACATCGTGTCCCCCGCCTCCTGTTACCATCAACCTTAGACGCAGTTCGGGACCCCCTACCCAAGATCCGTCGGTTTTGACACCAACAACCGCACCTATAGGCAACCATGCACTATGACAAGCACACCATCAACGCTGCCACTACTGTTGCAATGAGGCAATGAGATGCGCAACGCCAGTGTCAAGTCTAGGAGTTAGAACCACGTGACACATGTGGTAAGCAATCCAAATAATTCTAAAAAAGAAAGTCAAGGAGTTAGAACCCTGGTGGGTTGGTTCCACCGCAAGGAACCTAACATCTGAGCAATGCTCATATTGCCATTTATTTGGTTTCATTATGCATAAAATCACATGTAATTCTATTGGGTCTATTTACAACCCCCAAAGCATGGTTCCTGTCGGAGATCAATTTATAGACCCATTATCTCAGACTCTTGGTTATCAGCTGAAAGGCCTTCGGTTTGCACATTTTCAAAGGTTCCACCTTCACTAGAATATGCATGCCCATGGAATATACCTTCCATTCGCGCTTTTCCTGGTCTGTTGGGTTAGCACTTGAAACGGACCACCGTCTTCTAGCTCGGAGGAACCATCGTCCAACCACCGACAACTGACCCTTTCAATAAAATGTGTGAGATCGTTCCTAGCAATGTTGTCAGAGTGTTTAGATGCATCATTGATTCGATCAGGATAGCAAACATGCCACCAGGATAGCTTAGTATTGAAAGAAAAGGTGTCAAATTCTTGTTGTTGCATGTGTACCAACATTGCTTTCTCAGACCAAACTCTTACGTGGAGATGCTGCTGTAAATCAGCATCATGTTTCTTGTTCTGTACATTCTGATGCTTTATGAAGCCCTTATTCAACTTCACCGCAGCCACAACATGTGAAGAAAGGTCACAAAAAAGAACAAAACAAATGAGAACCAAAGAAGTGAAATATGTGCACCATGTCACTAACCATCACTTTAGGCAACACGGGTATAATCAATAGCTCTGCTTGCGAGTGGGAAAAGGTAACAATTACATATCCATTCATACCAAGAATGTCTTCTCCAAAATTATTCAGTTTTAATACATTGTAAGGCAAATGAAGATATTAGTCTCTAACCTTTTGATGATTGTGGTATGCTTCTTCCATTAGTTTGTGATAGTCTGTTCAAAGATAAACAAGGTACTTTGTCAATCTTGAATAGCGGAGAATAGAAGGAAACATTCAAATTAAGCTATGCGAGAGTAAATGCAGCTGAAAATGGAAAACATGGATGACATCAACACTTTTTTCTCAAAGGCTAAAGCCACTAAGTATGCATGTCCATTTTGAACAAAAACAAAGTGTGTGTCATGTCCATACAAGCAAGCTAGTAAAATTAATCTTTACTAGAACAAAGGAAAATCATAACTCAACGGCATACATATACAGTTATACATTGAATCATAACTCAAGCTTGTATAATTGTTGTTTTTGGATAAGTGCATCTATTTTATAATTGTTGCCATTGTATTCTTCATATATTATCATTAAAAAAATACATTTTGCATATAATTTAGTTTCAAACATTACATCAAAGTTCATTTTTCATCATTTGACAAAATGGAGAATTTCAATGTAGAGAATGACCATCCAAACAAGCTTCAGAATTGAGCCTCTCAGTCGAATTCCAAGTGGCAATTCTGTGCACATCCAAACAACAGAATTCATGTTCAATGTCAATATCAAAGTCAAGGAGATTTGATATTGGGGCCAATTCAATGCCATGGCCCTGAATATCAACATCCAAACAAAACGCAATAGTCTTTAAAGGTTCAAAATGTAGACCATAACTAGATCAAGAGCAACATAAGATCCACAAACATGCAAGCTAGACAATAGTCTTCTGCCTCTTTCGGCTCTAAACATCAATTTCTTTATCCCTCCTTATACTAGAAGACTGAAAATTAGCTGCCAGATTATTCAGAATATTATGGATCGGGCTTGTACAAATGTATCTTGAGTACCTTTGAGAAAGTAAAGGATGTCTCCAACTCAAGTATTTGGAAAATGATACAGGAAAGTAGACAACGAATAATTGTTGAATCGGACTGTAGGATACACAAGTACTGGAAATCCTGAAAGGAAAAAATGCACTTTGTTGAAGACAATTTGTCAAACTTCACTTTCAACAGCTCAAAATACACATAATTGGCATCACCTTATTACAGAACACATGTGTTGGTCCAGAGATGTGCCCTGAAAGAGCCCAACTCTAATGTGAGGTAGATATTTTATGAAGAGAACTGGAGACATCATTTCCAAAACCGTCTGATAGAAGAGGCAAAGGGGATGTTGAAGGAACTATGTATAGCAACTAATCTTTGTTGCACTGATAGAAAAGACGTGTAAATTATTGAGAGTCACCGGGAGGCTATCTGACCATGTAAACTATAGGGTGTCTACCGTGTCCTGCATGTTGTATTACATCATGAAACAATGACACTTTAGACCATAATTTGGTACTTCTCCACTTCTCGCCTCCTGGTTTGTGCAATCAGGAAATACAGAAGATTGCTTGGTATGAAATGTATGGAAAATAATCCTATATGACCTAGTCGCATGGACCCAAACTGGAGACACCCTTCCCTGCATGATATCTGGCAAAACGAGTCTCAAAGCACCTAATCGTTTAGCTTTACCATATATTGATTTATGTAATGTAAAGTTGTATTGTAGGCCGAGCTCAGTTGTACTTGCTATCACGACCGTCTATTTTGCGTCATGATCTGTGCAACTTGGAGCACCACTAGCCCACATCTGACTGCTCCAGCGTCATTACCACATGTTGACCGGCCCCATCCTCAACATCTTCTACCACTATTAACCTTGTGGCTTAGGCTTGGTGGCAGTCAGCGGGCAATTACCATTCCTCACATGTGAAGAGTTGCCCGACACAACACAAATAGAGGTTCTATCCAGGATTCCTGCTTCATGGCGTGTATGCAGTAGAGAGAGAGAGAGAGCAGAAATGGGGAGGAGAGAGAGAGAGAGCAGAAGTCTAGAGACATGAGAGAAGGAAGAAGAGACAACATGCAACTTCTTAAGAGAGAGAGAGAAATAGAGAGAGAGAGAGAGAATGTGGAGACAACAGGTGGGACAGAGGTACTGCTGCTACAATAAGCATGCATAGATTACTATTCACATGTTATACAAATCGCGCTGGGTAGCAAAGCATGGTTGAGATCTCAAGGGAAGGGAATCTGCCGTGAGAGGTATAGATAGGAGGTCCACCAGAGCTTGGCCTTGAAAAAAACATGATCATTCTGTAGCTAGTGTTCTTTGACCTGTCGAGCACCCATTACTCTAGTCGCCGCCCGTCCGATGTGGTCCGCCCTAGTTGCTTACCAAAAACGCCACCGACGTGCTCCTCTATGCCAGGCCCAATTCCCATGCTCGGCGCGCACCATGCTACCAGTAACAACAACATTTGTTGGGGCCCCAGCTCACCGCCCCCTTGTTACTCAGCACATCCGACCATGGACACGCTCATCGACCTTTGAAACAAACCATGTTCGTTGGAAACTCCCTTTACCCGTGGGCTCCATGCCTATCAGATACAGTCATGTTCGTTAGAGACCCAGCTCACGGCACAACCCAAGCTGCTTGCCCCGTCATGTGAGCGTGTCTACACCCAGCCCAGGAGATGCTATCAACCAAGACAAGGCACGACCCAGGAGAGAACGAAAAGAGCCAGTTGGCTTACAAGAGTTGAGTTTGCCGAACCTTCTAACTATAAGTAGTTCTCTTTGTCGATCATTGCAACTTGGAATGAAAGGAATAAGATAGGCTAGGAACATAATGCACCAGTGACTCACCTTGAGGGTGTGGACTGGTGGAATAGGTCGACTCCAACCACTGTTTTTGTTTGAAATTCGAATCTCCATGAATTACTTCCCTTCCCCAGGTTGATTGCTAGACCCACTAGTGTGTTCCTCACAGTTGTATTAGTTTCAGTTCAAATCCTGGACACCCGACACATCACCACGGGACGAGGTTCCACGACCGGCGGAAAAAGCAAGTTGTGGAGTGGCTCAAGTCGGAGAGTCGCGCCATTTACGACCTTCTCAATATGGAGTTTGCCACGGATACACGGGAGAGGTCGCTCGGGAAGATGAGGATCTTGTAGCGCTTCACCGCCCATAGCTGGACACAACAAGGCGGCACCAGATCGAGTCAGGTGAGGCGAGGGGGAGGGTTAGGCTGTTGGCGATTGGGAGGAGCGAATAAAGGAGAGGACCGAGGAGATGGGATTGAGCGAGACGAAGCATAAGGAACGATCAGAGGAAGGAACATTCGGGCCGGAATTAACAAGGGTGATTTTTTCATACGTTCTTTTTGGATAGGAATAAAATAGAAGAGATTACCATCCATTATTGAAGTGATGAATTAACCGTGTCATGCATTACTAGATAAGATGTTGATTGCCATACTTGAATTGATTGTATTGCAAAATATTGATTGGGTTTGTCCAGCTAGATGAAAACCGTTTTAAACAGTAAACCGGGAGCATATGAAAATCGATGGAAGGGTGGGAGGGACAGACGAAGGGATCAGACTACGTAAGATGGGAGACATGACTGAACATATTTTTTAGGTAGTAGAGATTAACCTATAAATTTCCATACTCTTACTAAGTATTTCAACAATTACTCTATTTAATGGACAAACCTCTTGTTTTTTTGTGTGGAAATAGAATCTCGCTAAGGAAGACTTGATGAATAAGCAAAAAGATCAAGCTAGCTTTCTTTGAGTTGTTCCATCCTATGAAATATTGTAAATTTGTAAAGTTTCCTCCACCAGCTCAATTTATTGCATCATCGAGAGGGTGGTGAAGATGCTGATTTGTTTTGTTTCTTTGCAAGGAGAGGGTGATTAAGGCGATATAGTGATGACCGAGGAGGAAAGGAGTGGGAAATAGAATTAGTTTGTCGTTGTATGAGTAGAAAACCACATGCCGTCACACATGACCAGCGCACCAGAACAGCAACCGCCGTCGATGAAGAGAAACATAGACTAGAAGGATCCAAACTTCAGACATAGACGTATATGAACGAAGACCAGATCTAGTCGGATCCTCCAAGACAAATGCCAACCGGATCCCACAAGATCCTTCGGAGACAAACCTCCACACGCCTTCCAAAAATGCTTAAACATCACCAGGACGGGGGCTAGGCGGGGAGGACCTTATTCCAACTTCAAGAAGCTGCCGCCACCTCATCTTCTTGAGCATGACAAACTCTAACAAAACTCAAAAAAGTACATAAAAACGGAGCCCTCCCACCGGTAAGGGTCGGGATCCATCGGGTCTTCATGATCCAAGGACCATAGGAGATGAGATGGACAGGCGGTAGGGCCAACGAGAGGTAGGGAGACCCTAGATGAGAGTTCCGCAGGAGGAGGCAGGAGCGAAGGACGATTTGATGAATAAGCAAAAAATATCAAGCTAGCTTTCTTTGAGATGTTCCATCCTCTAAAATTTTGTAAATATGTAAAGTTTCCTCCACCAGTTCAATTAATTGTATCATCGAGAGGGTGGTTAAGATGCTGTATTTTCTTTTTACAAGGAGATGGTGATTAAGGTGATATAGTGATGACCGAGGAGGAAAATATTGGGAAATAGAATTAGTTTGTCTTATATGAATAGAAAACCACACACCATCATATTTGACGCACCGTCTGAATTTTAATCTTCGTTTACTCACTTTTTGTATTTCGTGGCAACGCAGGAGCATTCAGCTAGTCCATATAATAAGATCTTAATCTTTTGAGTTTTGACCCCTTTTGAATTTGCACGCCACATTCCTTAGGAAAAATTTAGGTTTTGTCCATTGGGCCGGCGCGAGACCACGATACTGATGGATGATGGAAGCTGGGCCGGCCCGGCCCTTGGCATGGGGGATTTCTTCTTGCATCCATCCGACACCGCGAGCAGCAAAGCGAAGCGAAGGAACACTCTTTCCCCTCCGTCCGTCCCCTCCTAAAACCCTAGCAGCCCAGGCGGCGGCCTCCCCCCTCCACCACCGCGCCGCCCAAACCCCCAGCCTCTCGCCGTCCGGAATGGGGCGCGTCGACGGAGAAGACAAGGCCGCGCTCTCCCCCGGCGGAGACGACGCCGCCGATCTCTCCCCCGACGATTCGCCGTGGAGCGACAGCGCCTGGTCCGAGGACGAAGACGATGACGAGGTCCGCCCCACCCTCCTCCTCGCCCCATCGATTTTTTTCTTATTATTATTAGTCGGATTGTCGCTGATGTTTGCCCGGGTTGCCGCCGCAGGCCTCGCTGTCGTTCGAGGACAGCGGCGAGGGCTCTGACGTCGACTCCGACGGCCTGGAGGAGGAGGATGACGCCGCGGCGGAAGAGAGCGACTCCTCTGAGGACGAGGTGATTTAGCTGCTCCATGGCCATTTTAGTTGCGTACCTGGGGGACGGACTCCCAAGGTTATTATCAACTGGCATTGTTGTGCTGCAGGTTGCGCCGCGGAACACCGTCGGGGACGTGCCGCTTAAGTGGTACAAGGACGAGGAGCACATCGGGTACGACATCTCCGGGAGGAAGATCAAGAAGCGGGACAGGGATGGCAAAATCGACAGCTTCCTCAGCAGCAAAGATAACGATGATGACTGGTACGAGGCTCCAACTCGATTGGCTGCTATATAGAATCGCGGGGTCTACCCTCAATGAGAACTTGACGATGGGATTAGTTATCCGTATGCTGCAACTTGCAGCTAAGAAAACAGGGGCTGAACAAACGGTTATCTTTTAGCTTCAGTATGAGTGCCTTTTATCATCTCACTCCAGTCTGTCATACTCCAGAACTAGCTATCCTATGCCCAACTCTGATTTTAGAGTTTGCATACTCAGCTGATATGAGAAAGCCTTGCCTAGTATCCCTGCAGTCTTGCACGATATGGAGTTAAATTGTTTTTCATCCCTTACATTCGTTCATATATTGTCTGATGCTAAGTTAGGTGGGTCTGGGTTACCTTACTGATTAAATGCCCCATCCTCACCTCTTGCCAAGTATAGGAGAAAGCTTTGGGATGACTATAATGGCGAGGAGGTGAAGATTACCAAGGAAGAAGCTAAGATAATTAGTAGACTGATGAAGGGGAAGACTCCACACGCCAATGTTGATCCTTATCCAGTAAGTGTAACCGCCAAAATCATCGTACATTCATTTGAAGTGCTCCTTTTGTAACTACTCTGTAAAAATGACCCAGTTGGCCTGCTTAGTGGTTATTGTTTGCCAGTCACTGTTGTTGTGTATCTATATGATAAACATTTAATAGTGAATTCCATGTTGGCATTTACTAAGTGTCATGCATAATACTTGTTCTTTATGGACATAACTTTTACTTACCTGTACAAGTAATAATTTAAGCTGTAGTTGACATGTCAGCGGTGATTATGTACATGCATGCAAATTGAAATTATTCTTTTATAATTCATGGTTTCCATCCATTCTCTCTACATATAACTATAATGTTCAACATGGACCGAGTAAATTTCTCTTAGCATTATGTTGACTGGTTTGGTTACGCTGATCATTTAAGTTAATTCTTTTACAGTTTACGATTTCATTTCATTTTCTATACACATAACTATAATGCTCAACGTGGACTGAGTTAACTTTTCTTGTAGGATTATGTTGACTGGTTTGAATATGCTGATAAAGGCCATCCACTTTCTAACGCTCCTGAACCAAAGAGGCGATTTGTTCCCTCAAAGTGGGAGCAAAAGAAGGTATATCCTGAGTTTCCTCCTCTTTTATGTTATGTTAGAGCTTTTCATAAAATCTACATGCTCTTCAATTTATTTTAAGATACATTAAACTGCAGGGGTAAGACTAGGTTCCTATAATCCCTCCCCAGACCCCACCTTGTGTGGGAGCTTCTATGCACTGGGTCTGTCCTTTTTACATTAAACTGCAGGGATGGTTTGTTAATCTGTTCGTTTGAGATCTGAAATATCTTGCTTAAGAAAAGAAATACCCCATTGAAATGTATTTTCTACAGAATGGTCTAAGAAATTTGTGCCACAACAAACTGATAATTGTTGGGCAGGTCATGGGTGATATTTTAGTACATGATTATGATGTGTTTCTAGTTTTCATGTTTTTGCTGTCTGCCTTGGATTGTTTACTGTTTAGATTAGATTTTCAGATTTCGCGGTACTAAGTTATTGCATGTTGCAGCAAAGGATTACTGATGTTAGTTTAATTTCCACTGTTGTCCGGTTGCCTAGAATTTTGTGGGCAACCATTGAATATGACCATGTGATCTTAGTACTCCATAAACAGACTCAGTAGCCATACAACTAATTTGTTATGTATCTCTGAAACTGGTTCAGAAGTTTGGATTCTTGTTGTATATGCTTTCTTGCTGGGTAAGAATTATAGAGATTATGTGCTGTTAGTACTGGTCACATAGTCTCAATTGCCACAGAACTTATTTGTTAGTTTCTTTCTGAAAGTGCTTTGGGATTGTATTTGTGCTATCATGTTTCTTTCCTGTCATTTATAACTAATAATTACTTGGCATTGCCATTTACTTTATATTTTACCCCATTTTTCTTTTTTGGAAGGTTGTTAAACTCGTTAGAGCCATTCGTAAAGGATGGATCAAGTTTGACAAGCCAAAGGATGAGCCAAACTATTACCTCTTGTGGGGAGATGACACTGATACAGCAGACAATAAGCGGCAAGGCTTGAGCTACATCCCTGCACCTAAACCAAATTTGCCAGGTACTGGCATGCCATCATTTTGCAAGCCTGTCTTACCTGAAAAGTTTTTCAGCAATTAATTTGACCGGATGACCTCCCATTCTATTGAAATGGATTGAAACAGTCTTGGAATGGGCATTTCTGTTCCGTAGTTGATGTTCTATTCATTCATGATGCCATTAATTTCTTCTATTCAGGTCATGAAGAGTCGTATAATCCTTCTGTTGAATATATTCCCACACAAGAGGAGATAGATAACTACCAGCTTATGTACGAGGAGGACAGGCCGAAATTCATCCCACGGCGGTATAATTTCTTTCACATTGTCATTATGATTTTTCTTTTGCATGGTCCGATTCGTCTGGGGAAATTTTGTTATGTGACCCCTTTATTTTGTGCCGTTGATTATGCAGATTTGAATCTCTTAGAAGTGTACCTGCCTACGAGAAGGCACTTAGGGAAGGATTTGATCGGTGCCTAGATCTTTATCTATGTCCTAGAACTCGCAAGAAGCGTGTAAGTGGAGGATATATCTTCTTTTCATAACTATATATGTGCCTTTATTGCCTGGATTCCAGTTTATCTTCTATTATCGTGATGCTGTTTTCAATGCATGATGATTATTTGACAATCCCACAGATAAACATTGATCCTGAGTCGCTCAAGCCAAAGTTACCCAGTAAGAAGGATCTGAGGCCATATCCACGAACTTGTTACCTTGAGTTCAAGGGCCATGGTGGTCCAGTGACGTCGCTGTCAGTTGAAGCAACAGGGCAGTGGATAGCATCAGGTATAGACTGTAGATATTTATTTTCTATGTTCTTCCTGAATATATATGATAATGTTCTGATGGTTCAAATGGTAATGAACTCAATGTGATTAGTTAATTTGCTTTGAACTCTGATGTTTGGTCAGACCATTTCATAGAAGGCCCTTAACACTTTTGGTGTAACCAACTTTATTAGTATGCATGATATACAGAAGTAGTAAATGATAGTGTTGTAATGCCAAATATTATTGACCTAATCTCAAGATTCCAAAAAGAGGAGGGTCTTATATTTGTAGAAGGGTGAGGAATTGGACAAGATAATTCCGTGAAAAGGCTCCTTTGCTCCATGAGTTGATCTCATCAACTTGAGCATGGCATTTTCTTACATTACAGTTCTTCTTTGCTGAAGGTTCATCTGATGGAACAATTCGTGTTTGGGAGGTTGAAACTGGTCGCTGTCTTAAGGTTTTCAATGTTGGTGCTGATGTCCATCATATTTCGTGGAATCCTTCACCTGAGAGGCCCATTCTGGCTGCTATTGTGTATGCCTTCGCCATTCACAAGTATACTTCATTTTCTGGCGTTACACATTCTCACCATTCATCTTATTTTGTGCAGTGGCCGTGATCTTCTGCTTCTTAACACTGAGGTGGGGGATGAGGAAACTCAAGTGAGGACAAAGCAGCTCCTCCATGTCGAGGAACCGACCCCTGAAGATGATGGTAATAGTTGTCACCCAAACAATTCTTCCACCACCCTTGTTCACTGTGTTCTTAAATATTTAATTATATTGCAGGTGATAAGAAACCAGCTGTGAGGTGGGTGAAGAATGACAAATTTGACGGAATCACATTGATTCATCATAGGGTATAATTACTTGAGTGTTACTTATCATTCTCCTAAATGCGTGGCTTTTTGTTCGCATGCTTACTCTTGTTTTATTGTTCAGGCTGCATCAACTGTGGAGTGGCATTCAAAGGGAGACTATTTCACGACAGTTGTGCCAACTGATATCCTCTTTGCTTTGTTTAATTTATTAGTGATGCATGAGCACAATAACAAATATGTTCTAAAATATTTTTCTCTAGATTCAATCTTGGAGCTGCCATGCAACATTCTAACTATATCAAGATAATCATTTGTGACGGTTCTATAGTGTGTGCCCCAGCAAAGTTGTCTTTTCTTTCTTTGTTTCAGAGCTGTGTGCTTTTCTTTCTTATTGGGTCACTCTTTCAGTTCATAGTTACTAGATATGCATCCCCGCCTCCATTGTGTGTACACAGATTCTTCAAATTTTGATTATCTATTCTTCCGTTTGTCTACCTTAATTCCTTTGTACGTGAATCAAGGGCTGTACTGTTGCATCAGCTCTCCAAGAAGCATTCTCACCATCCTTTCCGTAAATTGCCGGGACTCCCTGTTGCAGCAGTATTCCATCCAACTCAAAAGATGTTCTTTGTTGCCACTAAGAAGTTTGTTCAGGTTTATGATCTCCAAAAGGCAGAGGTAGTGAAAAAGCTGGAGTCAGGTCTCCGGGAAATTTCGTCTATCTCCATCCATCCTGGTGGTACGTATAAAACCAACTGTTTACTAATTTACCAAGATTGACTAATTTACCAGTTGATAAATCTCGGGCTGGTTCATATTGCCTTTGCATCTAAGCTGTAAACCAGTTGTTAGAACTAATTGTAGTGCAACACTGTTTGTTGGATTGCCTTATTAATGGCATTGCAATTCTTTCATGCAGGTGATAATGTTATTGTGGGAAGTAAAGATGGTAAAATATGCTGGTTCGATACTGATCTATCTACGAGGCCATACAAGATGTTAAAGTATGACTTCTCTTACCTTTAGTCTCATTGTTTCTGTATTTTGTTTTCAGTTTTACTCCCCTGCTCTTATATTAGTTTACAGAGGGAGTACATTGGCAAGGCTAATGTTTTAGGCAGTTGATTGTTATTATTTTATCTTTTCTTTGTTCAAATTTAGTTCAGCCAACTTAATGTTTGTTATGGACCTTAATACAAATTGTTTTATGTACCAATCACTAAATTCTTGAATGTATGATATGTACCACATGCTTTGCTACCTGATGTGGCCGTCGATTAATCAAGCGGCACTACATACCACATGCTTTGCTATCTACTGCGGCCACAGATCACTCCTTTATGCTATTCTTCAAACTCATGGCCGAACTTTTCCTTCTTGACAGTACCGCTATGCGCAAAAGTGTTATCTATTAAATGTCGATGATTTCTGCTGCTTAGTCTTCCGGTGCCCATGTTTGAATGGTCTTTACTGTAAAAACAACTTCATGTTTTTTCTGGTTCTAGTTATTGTCTTCTGGTTCTAAGTTATTGTCTTGTTTCTAAAAATCTCATTACATACAGTGTTCTTTTTTGGACAGTACCCACTAGTTATACTGTTCTGTATGAGTTCATATTTTGTATTTATTTTCTTTATTTCAGGAACCACTCGAAGGATATAACCAGTGTTACTTTCCACCGGAGATACCCTCTTTTTGCCTCGTCATCGGAGGATTGTACAGCTCATGTGTTCCATGGGATGGTCTATGCTGATCTCAACCAGAACCCACTTATTGTGCCACTGGAGATTCTTCGTGGCCATTTGAGTTCAGATAGAAGAGGTATATTGTCATACATCATGTGGTTTTTATAATTCACATTATTTTACATCTTCCGTTTGTAGATTCTTCTTATTTGCACTCATAGACATTTTAACTTTCATCAAAGCAGTTATATGGCAGTGGCTAAACTCAGTTACATTCTTATGTTTTTCACTGGAAGAATGCAAGTCATATATGCTTTTGCATTGAACCTCACATTAATACATTGTAGTTTCCTTGATCCATATGGTGCCAGTTTGAGCTGAAGTATGTTTGATGTGCTATGTTCTCATATCTGATCACTTATTACAAATTACACTAAATTGCTTATAGCTGTACTTGCTTTTGATGGTCTATTTGGTGCTTGGTAGTTTTTTGAGAATCAGGGACAGACTAGTGTAATATTGAGTCTGTAATGTTGTAGCATGTGTCTTGTCAAATTAAAATTATTCGCAAGGAAGAAAGTTAGATTCGGTTAATTGACCCAAGCAGTCTTTTTGGGCATATGGGCCCCGAAGGATGCATAATTGCAAATTCAAGGTTTGGGCAGGATCAAATTTGTACTCATAGAAGGAAATGTGCATTTATCATTTTGCGTCGCCAAAAGTTATTTTTGTTTATAACAACAATGATCTAGACATTGTGCATAGCCATCCACACAAAGCTATGCTTTATGCAAATCTTGTAACGATAGGTTATGGTTTTGTTGCTGTGCAGGAGTTTTGGATTGCAAATTCCACCCAAGACAACCGTGGCTGTTCACTGCTGGCGCCGACTCGGTGGTTAGGCTTTACTGTGATTGATGACGATGCCTTCAAGGAGCATGCAGTTTTAGGTGCCAATCTCCACGTGGGCTTTTCACGATGATGATGATGTTCTGCCGTTTTGCCAAGAGTCACATGCCGGAGCCAGGAAGGAATTACGTCTCGTTGCGATTTGTGATCTTAGTTTTGTTTGGAGAGATTGTTGTATCTTTTTTTATTCTTGTTATATGTGTAACAATTAGTAGATGAGAGGGAAAAGTTAGCTGTGTAATAACAGCAGAGTGTGGAAAGATAAGTATTCTATTCCACACGTAAATTTGGAGCTGCCGCTTCTTTTTTCTTTTTGATGAGATGTATTCTTGTTCAGTTACATGGTCTCCAAGGCCATTGCAGCTGCGCATCAGCATGGCTGCTGCTGCCGCCGCCAACGTCCAAGGGACTTTTGGCTGCCTGCTGAGCCACATCGTCGTGGTGCCCACACTGTAGGATGGCTTCGAAGACGCTCTTCAAATTTATGAGATACAGATCTGTGTATTTATTCGAAGTGATTCCAAACAAGTCGCAATGAAACTTTCTCAATGATTTTGATGGCTTTGACACCAAATTATGGTTCCGATTTGAAGGGATATCACATAGATGGGCGCAGATTGGACGATGCGACTAATGAAATCTGATTTGCAAGGTCGTTGTACAACTCGATGCAAATTGGAATTGGGGTGGGGATGAGCACTTTAAATAATCCCATTTTCCGCGTTAGTTCGTGTTGGTCACATGGCTTAATTAGGAGGGATTGTTCAGCGGGAGGATCTACTGCCACATTTCAGAGCATGGCCCACCACACGAACACTCTACACACCATGGTCTTCGTTGATCTCAAGATGACTGTTACCTCTCCAGTGATCTAAAACATCTTATACTTCCCATATTTCTTTTTAGTCAGTATATAATATTTGGTTAAAGTCAAACTTTGTAAAGTTTGACTAACTTTATAGAAAGAAATATCAACATCTACAATAAAGCTATATTGTATGAAAATTAATTTCATGATGCATCTAATAATATTGATTTCATATTGTAAATCTTGATATATTTCTCTATAAACTTAGACCAAAGTTGACAAAGTTTGACTTCGACTAAATTTTATAGGCAGACTAAAAAGAAACAGAGGAAGTATTTGTTTATAGAGGAAGTACTTGTCATGCATGATCACAAAGTTATACAAGATGAGCAGGCCTCACCTTGTGGTTGATAGCCGGACAGTCTTCATGCACGCGCCCCTAAGGACTAGCGTCCTGTCAGATCTCGCCGTCGCACACGGACGGCAAAAAAACACTAACACCACCGTTTAAAGGAAACGACAAGAATCTACGTCGGAGCTCTATCGGTTCCACCCAGACACACGAACTCAAAGGGGATTGGAGCCCCGAAGACCAACACCGACTTTGTAGGGTAACCCATAAAAATAGTGTTAGTTGCATGCTTCGAACTTCTTGCCCTCTTTGCACTTGCAAACCAATTTCAATGGATGTGCAGATTAAACCGCCGTGTCATCATTTTTTATTGAAAAGGAGGATGACTCCGGGCCTCTGCATCTGGGCGATGCATGCAACCATTTTATTAATTATTCACAAATATCTTACAAAGTAATACATCAGTAAGTCTGAAGCCACCATCTTGGCAACATCTGTCGCTACTCCTATCCACTTGATGAAGGGGTGTCGATTGTCCAAGCCGAATACCAAACATACCTCACACCAAAGCCTAACATTAAAGTCGGATGTCCCAACCAAGACGCATTGCCGGGTCCGGGGCACACACCGGTCCGACACACTCTTAGAGGCCGCAACCGCCATCTCCCACCGATCCATCTTCAGAGCCGGTACTGACGCATCGACCTTGCCAGGTCTATCGTCGACGCCACCACGGCGCCAGACAACGCTACCTCCCTACACGCGTCCATCATCACACATCCGTCACCGAGACCCTGCCGCGCCATGCCGCCGAGGCTCCACGTGTCGAGGTGTCACATGGTGAAAGAGCATGGTGCCCCCATGTGTGGTTTTGGTAATTGATGACATTCTCTATGGATTAATGGTTGCCTTGAGGTATATTAGTAGGACCTGCTCATAGGCTTTTCTTGAAGTCCATTTATTGGTTTCATGGAGTTTATGTGATGATCAATGTGTTATTCAAGGAATTATCCAAGGATTAGTCATAGAGAAAACATGATACAAGGTTGATCACAACTAAGTCAAAGAGTGAATCAAGGTGATCAACACACAAATCGTCAAGATGTATCGAGAGCGATCAAGTGATCCCATGGTATGGTAAGCATTGTATATTACGCTTTGTGTACTAACCCATGGTCTACGTGAGAGTTCTATGTGGGGTTAGGTTGCGTTGTGAAAGTTCAAGAGGAGCATCACTAAGAGATCACATGCTTGAAGCTTGACGTCCATTGTGGTGACAATGGACTTGTGAAGATGTGCTGAAAAGTGGCTCACCCATAGTGGTGTATGGGGGAGCAATCTACTAGTCTTCATCGAGCCAACGCAATCAAGAAAGATGGTCCAACTTGAGGGAGTCAAGATCGTCATCATCTTGCTCAAGTGGACTTTGTGCAAGGCAAAGGTTTGCCCTTGATAGGTTTTCTATTTTGCCGGTCTCATGGTGGTAGTTGGGAGACCAGTTTATAGGATCGATTGTCGTACTATCAAGGGGGGCTCTCAAGTGAGTAGCTTGATCGTATTTGCATCCTTGCATCATCTTTCTTGGTTCTTGTCTGGTTTTCTCTATGTGAGTTTTTGGGCTTTTGGTCATCTTCATGACAAGATCGAGTTCATCGAAAACAGAGTTCATATGCATCTTCTATGATGTTTTCGATGTTGGAGTTTTTGCCGGTTCTTCACGGAAGGAGGTTTCACACCTATATATCATTAGGCATTTTTCTACTACCACTTCTTACTGTAACCAGTCGCTGTTGGATAGTATGTGTCGTCGTCTATCCAACAAGTTTGAGTTTGCTCTATTCGGAGCTCATTTGCAGAAGTTATAATAGTTCTGGTTTTCCCGCATCCATCTGTTTTGCTTGGGCTTCTTTGTGGCACTCTCGTGGTAGTACCGCTCTGGGAAGCGGTAGTACCGCTTATAAATGGTACTTCCGCTATCCAGTACTGCAGCTACTACTGCTGCTTCTGGGAACTCGACTTTTCATGTCGGGTTGCGTGATAGTAGAATTGTAGTGCGAGCGGTAGTACCACTTATAAGTGGTAGAAGCGGTACCGCTCCACTTCCACTATCCAGTTGCTTCTGGATCTGTCACGCTCTCAGTGGTAGTAGCGCAACAGTGAGTGTGCGGTACTACAACTTATAAGCGATAGTACCGCTCACACTGTACGGGTACCAGTGACTGGCCCCAAGGGTTATCATTTGTACGGGTTCGGTGACCGTCCTTAAGGGTACCTTAGTCGAATCACGACATCTTGCATCGTGCGAGAGGGCATGAGGAGATTACGATGGCCCTAGTGGCATTTTGGGGAGCATTGTGCCTCTACACCGCTCCAAACGGAGATTAGCATCCTCAAGGGTGTGAAATTAGGGATACATCATCGTCTCCGCGTGCCTTGGTTATCTCTTACCCGAGCCCTTTACTTATGCACTTTACTTTGTGATAGCCATAGTGTTTCTTGTTGTATATCTTGCTATCACATAGTTGTTTATCTTTCTTAGCATAAGTTGTTGGTGCGCATAGGTGAGCCAGTTGTTTTATGTTTTGTGCTTGGCAAATTAAACACTAGTTTTATTCCGCATTTGTTCAAGCCTAAACCGTAACTATTTTAAAGCACCTATTCGCCCCCTCTAGGCAACATCCACGATCTTCACATGGAACGCCGCTCCACTGCTGAGCCATCCACTGGTCCCTCAAGGCAATGCGCACCTCCAAAAATGATGCCCCCACAGGGGGAACGACACGTGAGTGACGCCATCATCTGATCGACTGTTCAAGGGTTTTCCCCAAAATTAGCGAAAGGAGGCAGGAACTTCACCTCAATGATGCCTCCAAGAAGGAAACCGCCAAGGGTCTCACCATCACCGACTCCGGCCACTGGCTGCACCCGGATCTTGTCCCATGAGCATCCATCCCACATCTTGTGCATTGACCAGACCACCTTCAAAGCCCCAGATCTGGCCTCACAGATCCGGCGACCACCTATAGCAGCCCTGGCACACCGGCCATTGCCTGCGTGTGCCATCACTGGAGTTCGGGAGAGGGCTGCCATCCCACCTCGCAAAACTGCAAGAGCCGTTGGGAAGGGTCCCATGCGTGCTCGTCACCGTCACTGATCCGATCTAATCTGGAGCCGCCACCAAATCATCGGCGGAGTTACGCCTTGGTCAAGGACATCACCACGCCATGCCACCGTGGGTCGCCTGAGCTTCACCCGCCGCCACCTTCCAGGGCCGCCACCCCAGGATCCAGGCCAGGAGACCAGGAGACGCATGCATGCACCCAACTAGATCTAGCCGCTGCCCAGACCTCCACGGCGGTGGCGGTGGCCCGCAACCAGGCAGCCAAGCCTCCAGCCAAGGCTGCCGCCTGGAGCACGCCGTCGCGCCACCATAGATCAGATCGCGGCCGCGCTGTCTCGCGCTAGGAGATCTTGCCCCATCCCCTCCTACACGAGTCAGGGAGGATAACCCCCGCCACCGCTGTCGGCCGCCGGGCCTAGCCCATCGGCATCCTCCGGCGGCGTCATAGAGAAGGGAGGGAGGTGGTGGTGACCCTAGTGGCTAGGGTTTGGGGAGCCGCCTGAGTCGCCCATGACGGGGCGACGCGGGGGCGACGATGATGATTTAGAAATCGTTATTTCCATGTCATCGGAGGACCCAAATAGCTAGACCAAAAAAATCCGCTATGTAATCGAGGGGAAAGTGAGGATATATATTTTTAAAAGGAGTGTGCGAGTTTTGTTTAAAAGAGCGCTTGTGGTATCAATATCTAAGGATGTGTGAGGGTATGAGTTGGGTAGACATCCAGTCAGATCATGGTGGATATTCGATCTTTGTAGCAGCTAGGCCAAGGTAGGGTGTTGTAATAGGCAGGGAGCAGTTACACGGCGGCAAAGACAGCAAAGCAATGTCTTTGCCGTTAGAAGTTCACTGTCGAGAAAATGGCCGTCGTTCAGCTAAGCAAGCAACTTCCAAGAAATGCAAGACAAGCGGACCTCACGCATAAGCAAGGGGGGGTCTAGCAGATAGTGCCCAAGCAAAAAGAAACAGTTTGATATTGTGCATGCAGTGCCAAAGAAGGTACTCCCGATTCCGCCCACTCCCCACCGTAATTGGATAACGATACCACTCGCCACGCCACAGCGAGAAGTTTGCTCCTTGCCGATTGCCTCCGCCACGGAGCCGCCTTGCAGTTGCAGCAGCACCAACGCCCGCGCCTGTGGCAGCCCTCGACGAGGTGAGGCCGCACGAGCACGAGTAGACGCGTCGACCGCTGATCCCCAACTGCAGATCTCCTCATAATCGTCGCCATCCTCGATTGGTGTTGATGCAGGAAGCTTTGGTGGCGGCTCTGGCTCTGGCGGGGATCCGTCGATGTGAGGCAGCTGATGCACTTCGTGTTCTTGTGCCCATTGATTTCTTCTTTTGTTTTATTTTCGAATTTTGGATTTGTTTCCTGGAGTTACTGCAGATCTGAAGTTGGTACTCCTACGATGGTTTATTAATTTGGTTACAGTCTATTTTAGAGCTGAACCAAACACGTTATGGATTTTGCTCATTTCGTTCACAGTGCCGGCGTAACCTCATTACGATTAAGTTTGCGTTACCTCCCTGAGCCAAACACCTCCGAGGCAACAGGTTACACGCGTGTATAAGCTACTTCCTCTGTTCACTCTTATAAGACCTTGAAAATATTTTAGACAATGTACAAAACAATCTATTTTAAGTTTTGTCTGAAATGACTTACAAAAATGAACGGAGAGAGTAGCTTTTTAATCCATTTTAGCGTACACATATAAAATTAATTGATGAGCTGAAACAATCCATTGCACTAGGTAGGTACTCAATAGTTAATTAATCACCGGGTGCTTGCAACAATTAAGAACACTAGTAGTAGTGGTACTTGTTGACACGCTGGCGCATGCAGGTAGTGCCGCTCGAATATATGAACTCCACCGCCTCCCCGCCGGCCGTGGCGGTGCTCAGAGCTTGAGCGACAAGTCTATCTCATTCTCCGCCGTGGCCTCCCCGCCGGCCGTCTTGGTGCTGCGAGTGCCAGCCCAGCCGCCCATGCTCGCCGCGGGTGAAGTAGCGTAGCCCCAGAGCTCCCCGCCGCCGTGCAGCCAGCGGTGGGCGACGGCCGGGGAGGAAGGCGTGGCGTCGGCGTAGCGGCTGCGCCTGGCGAGGGTGCGCTCGAGCTTGTGGGCGTTCTGGTGGCCGCCGAGCGCCTGCGAGCTCAAGAACTTGCGGTGGCAGTAGTTGCAGGAGAAGGTCTCCCGCCCGCCGCCGCGCTGGTGCTCCGCGGCGACTGCAGCCGCAGAGGGGGACGCCGGGAGCCGGCCGTCTCGCTGTTGCGTGGTGGGGTTGAGGCGGAGTTCGAGTCTGACGCCGTGCAGCAGCAGCTGGTGCGACTGCGGCGCCTGGCCCTCCATAGTCGATGGCCGGAGCCGGCACGTCGAAGATGGTGCGCGCGGGCGGGAGTGTGTGGAGAAGGAGGCGCGGGGCGGTGTGAAGCGTGGACTAGCCCACTGAATGACACACTGCTGCTGCCGCACGCGGGACGGTGGGCCGGCACTGTAGCTGCTGGCACCTGGAGCGCATTTGCTTGAACCGGACATACTCCCTCCTTACCGGTTTATAAGGCTCTTATCTGAAATCTCACCAACCAAGGGAAATGTCTATTGGCTGGGATGAATTGAGCTGGTTTAGAAAGTGCCCAATAAGCTTTGGGCTTTTTCTTCGCGAAAACTGTGCGCGCCGCAATATTAATTCTCGGCCGTTCGACCCCCAACGCAATAACTCCAGCGCCCGCGTGCTCTATATGCTGCGCGCTAACGGCTGCATGCGCGCGCTCTCTCCCGCCTCCGCTCTGAACTTACTGCATGCGCGCGCTCTCTCCCGCCTGACCTCAAAACTAAACCGGCCCGTGCGCGCGGTCTCTCCCACCTCTCTCTCTCTCTCATCTGCATGGCGCATGCATAGGCCAGTTTCATTTTCATGTTTTGCATGCGCGGTGCCAAACAACAAATGAAAGAAGCACCGCCAAAATCATCTGGTGCCATTAGCTCAATTTTTGGTTTTTCAGCGTTGGGGCTGCGAACTCGAACACTGCCTCTCCCGCCATAGCAAATCGTACATGCACTGCAGTATAAAGTGGTGGGCAGCAAGCAAGTTTAGCCACACCATTCTTCTCGACCTGGGTGATCGTGAGCTAGTGCACGAGCTGCTCGACCTTGTCGAGGAGCGCTGAGAAGTTATCGACGAACGCCTCGACTTGGTCCAGAAGCGCCCCCACTTCATCATCAGCATCGTGCTGACCCTCGCCTCCGGCGGGAAGCTGGCTCTCTGCGTGTGCATCAAACACATCATTAGCGGCGGACTGTGCGGACAGCATCTCCGTTGACAGCTGCGTCAGTAGCGCCCATGGCTACGGCGCCGCCGGAGTTCTCCGTGCCCATCACCAATGGCTGGAGCTCCTTCTCGACGTCCGGAATCCAATCTGACATCGCTTTGCTGCTCTCGTTTCGTATGTGGATGAAAAGAGTAGAGGAGGGTGGGTGAAAGAACACGAGTGCTTCGAGTCATTTTAAAGAAGTGGGTGGTGCATGCATGCATGCAGCGAGGGAGAGGAAAGGAGTTGGCCATTTCTCTTCGTACGAGAACAGCAGCCAGCGAATTAATTGTGTGCGTAGGGATCGAAATGACCGCAGCGCTTCAACCGAGCGGACCACGAATTGAGCCTTATGTTATGGAAATCTGGCGATTTTGAAATGAGCCTTATAAACTGGTAAGGAGGGAGTAGCAGCTTTTTGGTCGTCCAATCAGCGAAATCACTAGAGATGATCTTAGCTAGCACCGGAAATGCATCCAGTAGAACCCCGTGCATGCAATGATGCCACTTAGTGACCCAACCCGTGCATGCAATGGTGGCAGCAAGTACAGTTCCGGCCGCCTCCTATGGTGGCGGCAGGGTCCACGATACCCAGCTCCGTTTCGTCCTATGTGGCAAGGCGCTGAAAAACTGTAATGCGCAGGCTGCCGCCTGGCAGCGCGGCAGCAGGGCCGGCCGCCTCACGGCGTGGCGGCAGGTGCCACGTGTCGCCTGGCGCGCCTGCCGCCACGGCCGAGGGGGTCTCTTTTATCAATCTGATCAAGAGGTGGTCTTTTTTGTCATTTTGATTCGGCAAGTGGTCTCTTTTGACAAAAATCTCGCTAAGCACGGCACGCCTGATAATTTAGCATTTAACCACAATCTTAGAAACGCCTACTAATACGGCGTGTCATTTTTGACGGCCGCCGCGAGTTTTGCTAGGCGTGTATAGAAACATACCAGAGACACTTGGGCGCTCGTTTGTCGCTACTAAGGGCATCTCCAGCCGTTGGCCCCCTAGGAGGGGCAAAAAATCGCCCCCTGGGGCGCACCGGCGCTAACCCGCGCACTGAGGGCGTGATGCCCCTCAATCGCGGCGCCCATGGTTAGTCAAAAAAGTCAAATACGGCGCAAAAACGACTCAAATTTAACGCAAACATCGGCGAGTTCGTTCAAACTTAAACATATTTTACAAAAAAGAAAAAACTACCGCGGGCTACCCCCGCCATCTCCCTCGCCGCCCGCCTCGCCGCCTGCTCATGCGGTTCTACATGCCGAGAAGGCTGTAGAACCGCGTGTAGTCACCGCCGTCGTCATCATCGTCGTCGTCGTCGTCGCCGCCCCCACCTACGCCTCCGCCGTCCCTGCTGCATCCCTCCCCCGGTTGGCGCGGCGGGTTGGACGGTCCGGGGGCGTCGTCATCGTCGTCGTCATCGCTGTCGAGGACCACGACGCCGTGCTCGTCCTCGTGCCCATGATTGCGGGCGGCGATCTCCTCCAGGGCCCGGCGCTGCCAGACCATCTTGTCGCGGAGGTAGTCGTCCCGCGCCCACCGCATGGCATCCTCGTCGGAGAAGCCGCGCCGGGCTATCTCCTCGTACTCCGCAGGGAAGCCTGGCTCCGGCTTGGGCTCGACGAGGACGAAGCGGCCGGTGGGTGGAGAGGCGTTGGCGCCGATGCGGACGCCGGAGCTGCGGGTGCGCGTGCTGACCGGCGTGCCCTGGGCTCCGGCTTGACGGGGCGGAGGCAGGGCGAGCCGCCGGACGAGGAGGAGGATCCCCCGGTCTCCATGCGCCTCGGGGTCCAGGAGCTTCCCCGGCGGCGTGAGAAGGAAGGGGGGGGGGTACTCGAGGCGCGGCGTGTTGCCGCCCTCGATGTACTCGAGGACGGCCTCCAACGTGCGCCCGGGCACGCCCCACCACCGACGCCGGCCGGCAGCGTTGAGCCTGCCGGAGGGCACGACGCCGTTGGTGGCCTCGAGCTGCTGGGCGTGACGGCGGCGGAAGTAAAGGTCCCAGAGCGGGCTGTCGGGGACAATACCGTGGCCCCTCCCCCGCTGCACGCGGAAGGTTCGAGCGGATACATGCGATCTTCGCACGCCGCGCCGCGCCGGTGGGTACCGGAGGCACCGGCACGCCGCCCGCGCTGATCCTCCACGCCCCGGGCACCCGCATGTCCGGCGGGACCGGGTACTCGGCCTCGTAAAGGAGGCGAGCCTTGTCTTCATGAAGATGGCGGCGGCCGAAGCCGTTCGCCGCCGCGCCGTTGCCTGGGAAGCGCTCTGCCATGGGTGTGAACTGGAGACGGCGAAAGAGAGGAGAGGAGAGGGAGGAACGGCGACGGCGGGAGAGTGTGAGTCGCCGAGTGCGTCGGGGCGCGTCATATATAGGTCAAGGCGCGCGTGCCACCGTGTGTACGTGTGGCGGGCGAGGGAGGGCGAGGGACGCGTGTCGTCCGGTCTTCACTGCGCCGCCCGTGAGGCATCAGTGGTGCTGACCGGCGCGGCAGCGCGCGGCAGCTTTGGCATTGATTCGCCGCGGGAAACGAGGTGATGAGGACGACGAAGGGCCGAGAAGAGAGCCGTGTCGCTGACGCGGTGGGCCCGCGGCTTATTCACGCCAAAACAGTTCGCCCGGCGCCCCCGGGCGCCCCCCAGCGCGCCGGGTTCGGGCTGGGTCCGCCGGCGCTGTTTTCGGCCCAAGCCGGCGAAAATCGGGCTCCTGGGGGCGCGACTGGGCCGTTTTTCGGTGCCGGCGCGAAAAAACGCCTGGGGAGGCCTTCCTGGGGGCGCGGCTGGAGATGCCCTAACTGTTAGGTAAAATTAAAATATCCACCACTGTGTTACTTTGGTCCTTAGTATCAGTTTGAACCTTGCTGACGAGCTGAAGTTCATTTCTAATATCTGTTTGAATCTTGTAATCTTTGAATTTGAACCATATAACTCTGGAATTTGAACCTTATAATATTTGAGCTTTTGTGGTACAATCGTTGAAATGACATCGTGTGAGACTCGTATATTGGTATACTATTTTGACCTTAATATGCAATGGACTTAGATTTTATTAACCATTCTTGAATCTGTTTACCTTGTCAATCTCATAGCACACGATCTATATAGCTAACTCGACTGTGATATCGACATTATTGCACACAGTTGGTTTCTTCAACCGTGTGCCATGTAGAGCATAAAATTAATTATCGCACTCGAGTGTCCATCATCACCCTTCTGTGTAACTTTGACCTCATCATCCACGGTAAACCTATGACCGAAGTCATTCCACACACTTCATTTTTACAAAGCCTTTTACCAATAAACGCCTACGATTTGTCCCTCTTCTAGCCGACGCGTGGCCAAACTAGTCGGGTGGGAAGCTTGCGCAGTAAACTGCACGGCAGCGCGGGAACAGGCTCACCGATGATACATTTGGCACCTCTTCGAGCCTATGTGTGGTCAAACGAAACATGTGTGGTGTTGTCAAGCATGCACTGGAATCCTCCACTATGAACGCGGTGACAAGACGTGACGATAAGACGATTACAGGCCGGCCGACCCTCATTTATTACAGCGACCATTTAACCCTTGTGTCTCTTCAACCTTTCGATCGCGCCGCACCATTGCAAGAAGCACACCCACCACGACAAACTCTTAGTGGGTATCCTGCGCGGCTCCAATGGCGCTTCGCGGCTGCCGATGACGAGCAGCAGTTCACCATGCATGCCGTGGTGGACACCTATAGAAAGTTCACGCAACTCACGGTGGTGTAGACCAACAACCCGACCTGGGTGGAGCACTCCATCCACATCATGGAGCTGTTGCTTATTGAGGAGAAGTACAAGGTGGTCAGGTTCAACCTCGAGTACAACCGCGCTCGTGCCGGGTCTCATCCCAAGGTCGTCGTCGCCCAGATGTGTGTGCGATATCATGTCCTCGTCTACCACTACTGCCTGGCCACAAGGCCTTGCGAGAATTTCGCCAGGTTGGTCAACATCCCCCACTACATGTTCGCTATGGTGGACATCACCAATGATGTAAAGGTGCTCAAGAATTCGAGTATCGCCTGCTAGAATCTTGTTGACATCCAGGGCCAATACAAGATCTGGGGCAACAACGAGCATGAGAATGACTCAATGGTTCACCTCGCTGAGGCTATCATTGATCCCTACTACAGAGACATGAAGGATTCCTGCAACAAGGACAAGCGTGCCTGGCACTCGGCCTGGATTGAGAAACTCGACAAAGCTCATGTCGTGTACGCGGCCAAGGAGGCATACACGAGCTACGAGATGTACAGGCGGATCGTTGACATGAGGAAGTGCCTCCTTCCCCAAAATGGCCAGGGATCTAGCCGGAAGCAGAGTAATGGCAAGCGTTGTCGCAACAAGTAGATGATTAGATCCTCGTCTCTCCTAGTTTAGTATGCATGTAATTGCTAACTTCGGTGTGTGAACATGTTGTGTGTGTAGTCACTTATGTAATTGTATGCTTAATTTGGTTATGCAATGCTGTCTTTTTAAGTATATATGTTGATGCTCTGTAGATAGAGCAAATCACATCGCACATAGACTAAAAAATGGAACCCGCCAGTGATGATTTCATCAATCACTGACAATTGTATACCAGCAATCGTTTACTCACAACACACATGACTTGTTAACAGGAATCGTCTGTGTTGTTATCGGTCTTCTCACACATTTCCGATTACAGACCTATTTATCGCGTATCACACACGTCTTGTTAAGTTGAACCGTTTCTGTTCTCTTGGCTCAAAGCAAAAAGTTCATCCGAGTGAACTGTTTGCCGTATATCACACACAACTTCATCTGGCTGCTTGTTTCTGTTGTTCTGCCTCATCACAAACAGTTTATCCGAGTGAACTGTATGCCGTATATCACACACGCCTTCATCTGGCTGCCTGTTTATTTTGTTCTGCCTCATCGCAAATAGTTCATTGAACTGAACCGTATGCCCCGGCTCACACACGCAACTAAAATTTGAGCCGTGTTTGATGTATCCTTCATCGCAAACGTTTTGCATATTTTTTGACTATTTTTACATCGCCGTTTACAATTAATGCATCACACATAGTTTCGTCAAAGGGTCTCTGATCGTAGTGTCGCGTTAGAAGCCTCCTGCCGTAGTGATAGATTTGGCTTTGGAGAAAATTGATTTGCTTGTAGAAGACGATGCCCTTCATGGACCGGCCATCCACCATGTGGTCAGGGGTGAATTCCGTGATCATGGAGTGATAGGCGCTAAGTCCACGCTCCACCATCCCTTGGCACTTGAAGATGTCTTGTTCCACCGCCTCGAGCCTGGCCTCCACGCTCCTCGTCCTCTTGGCCCCCTGAACATCTCGGATGTGGAGCACCCCCTCACGCATCTCAATGGCTTAAGGGTGCTTCATCACCTCCGACAAGTACGAGTTGATGACCTTTTCGAGGAACTTGTCCTTGGAGGAGCTTGATGGAGCCATGGCGACCTAGATATGACAGGAAAACATCACGAAACAAGAATAGAGGATTTTTTTGTGATACAATGGTCAAATCGTCTGGGAGTATATATAAAGATTATTTTTATCTTGGGATACAAGAATATGGAAGGAAAACGGAGTCGAGAAGGTGACCTAGGGGGGCACAACCACCAGGGCGCGCCAGAGAGGGCAGACGTGCCATGTGTATCGTGCCCACCTCAGTTGCCTTCCTGGTTGTTTCTTATTTTCCTATTTTTTTAACATTCCAAAACTGATAGAAAATATTTTTGCGGATTTTTCAGAGTCCGTTTACTTACCATATCACGTACCTCCTCTTTTTCAGGATTCTGGAGTGTTCTGGAAGGTTACTTTTATGTGTTCCTTCTGTGTCATGGTTTGGATAATATTGCTTTCAACATTAATAGGCATACCTGAGATATAATGTTTAATTCCTTGTCCATTGGCCACCTTCAGGTTAGTTCCTTCGGCATTATTAATCGTGATAGCTCCAGAGCGATAATACTCTTTGATAAAATATGGTCCTTCCCATTTGGAAAGAAGTTTTCCTGCACAAAATCTAAAATGAGAGTTGTACAAAAAACATATTCTCCAACTTTGAATTCCCGCTTTTGGATTCTTTTGTCATGCCATCTTTTTACTTTTTCTTTGAATAGTTTGAAATTTTCATAAACTTGGGTTCTCCATTCATCTAGTGAGCTAATATAAAAAAACCTCTTTTCACCGGCAAGTTTGAAGTCATAATTGAGTTCTTTAATTGCCCAATATATTTTATGTTCTAACTCAAGAGGCAAATGACAAGCTTTCCCATATACTATTTTGTATGGAGACATACCCATAAGATTTTTATAAGCTATTATGTAAGCTGAAAGTGCATCATCTAATTTATTAGACCAATTCTTTCGGGACCTATTGACAGTTTTTTGTAATAATAGTTTTATTTCTCTATTGCTAAGTTCTACTTGACCACTAGATTGAGGATGATAGGGTGATGCAATTCTACGGTTAACATCATATTTAGCAAGCATTTTATGCAAAACACCATGGATAAAATGTGAACCATCATTAGTCATTAAATATCTAGGGACTCCAAACCTTGGGAGAATAACTTCTTTAAGATTTTTAATGGAAGTGTTGTGATCAACACTACTAGTTGGAATAGCTTATACCCACTTAGTAACATAATCAAAAGCAACCAAAAAATGTGTGTACGCATTAGAGGAAGGGAAAGGTCCCATATAATCAAAACCCCAAACATCAAATGGTTCAACAACAAGTGAATAATTCATAGGCATTTCTTGATGCTTACCGATATTACCAATTCTTTCACATTCATCACAAGACAAGACAAACTTACAGGCATCCTTGAAAAGAGTAGGCCAATAAAAACTAGATTGCAATACCTTGTGAGCAGTTCTATCTCCTGCATGATGTCCTCCATAGGCTTCAGAATGACATTTCCATAGGATTTGTTCCTATTCATGCTCCGGTACACAACTTCTAATAATACTGTCTACTCCCTCTTTATAAAGATATGGGTCATCCCAAAAGTAATGTCTTAAATCATAGATGGTTTTTTTTCTTTTGTTGGTGTGTGAAACTAGGTGGTATATATTTAGCAATAATATAATTAGCATAGTCAGCATGCCAAGGAGTGTTATGAATCCGAAATTGTTTGATGCATATCGCATAATCAACTCACGGATACTCGTGGTGAAATTGGAGTATCTAGGTGACATTAGAGTTGGTTGACGTGTATCATATGGTTTTAGTTTAGTATGAACTCTTGGGCTGTTTGTTACACTTACAGGGATAGCTCGATAGATCGATCGGAAAGGATAACTTTGAGGTGGTTTCGTACCCTACAAACAATTTCGTCTTATGTTCTCTGCTAGATAATAACTTTTGAGTGATTCTTCATCACACGTTGAGGGATTGTTATATGATCCAATTATATTAGCATTGTTGAGAGATTGTACTAGCGAAAGTATGAAACCTAGGCCTTATTTCTAAGCATTGCAATACCGTTTGTGCTCACTTTTGTTACTCGTTACCTTGCTGTTTTTTATTGTTACTATTATAAAAATCAATATCTACTATCATTACAATACTTGTATCACCATCTCTTCGCCGAACTAGTGCACCTATATGATTTACCATTCTATTTGGTGTGTTGGGGACACAAGAGACTCTTTATTATTTGGTTGCAGGGTTGTTTGGGAGAGAGCATCTTCATCCTATGCCTCCCACAGATTGATAAACCTTGGGTCAACCACTTGATGGAAAATTGCTACTGTCCTACAAAACTCTGCGCTTGGAGGCCCAACACGAGTCTACAAGAATAATGTTGCATAGTAGACATCAAGCTCTTTTCTAGTACCGTTGCCGGGGAGGTGAGTGCTTGAAGGTATATCTTTATATCTTGCAATGAATCTTTTAGTTTCTAGTTTTATCACTATTTTGGTTTATAAAAGAAAACTACAAAAAATGGATTTGAGGTGCCTCATATTATTCGTCTTTATCATGTCTTTCTTGAAAATGATGAAAATTAAAATTGTGCTCAATTGATAGAAGAAGAATTCAGTAAAATGTTTGGCATAAAATATTTGAATGATGAGCAAGGTTGCAATGTTGCGAGCATGTATTCTTTGAATATCCATGATGCTATTCATATGCATAGCCATAAGCTTGAGATGTTATGTTTGATGAAGATGATATTTTTAGTCCCCCAGGTTTTGATGAGAAAATTTATTATGATGAAAGCATGCCCCCTATTTATGATGATTATATTGATTAAAGCGGGTTTGAAAGAGTGTCAACTCTAGGAAGTAATGATCCCACTATTTTGGAGGGTGTTGAATCTTTTTGTAATAATTATGAAAGTGGATTTGGAGAGGTGAGGACTTTATTTAATGATGATTCCACTATTCTGGAAGAGGTTTCAATTGATTTTGAGAACAAAGTTGCTATCTATGATGATTATTGTGATGACATGTATGCCATAAAGAACAATGATAGCCATGAATCTTGTCGTCATGACCTTAATTTTCAATTTGACAATGCCAATCAAGTATCACATGATAGTTATTTTCTTGAGTTTTCGTCCACTACTATTCATGAAAATAAATTTGCTTATGTGGAGAGTAATAAAATTTCTATGCTTGTGGATCATGAAAAGAATGCTTTATGTGATAGTTATATTATGAGAGGGGAATATATGCTCATATATATTTCAACAACATCAAGTTTCCTCTCTTTATGTTGAAAGTTTTAAAGTTGCACTTGTTTTGCATTCCTATGCTAGTTGATTCTTGTTCCCATAAATTGTTTGCTCACAAAATCCCTATGCATAGGAAGTGGGTAAGGCTTAAATGTGCTTGTCATGTGATTCATGATGCTCTCTTTATGTTTCAATTCTTATCTTTTATGTGAGCATCATTGAAATCATCATGCCCAGTTCTGGAATTTTGTAAATTCAAAGAAACGTGCGTTTGCTCTGAATTTTTTAAAGATGATTTATATATAAATTCCCGAGGTTGTCCTAATTTTTTTAAAATTGTTCGATTTGCAGAAGTATGGTCATTGTTCAGATCATTACAGGCTGTTTTGTTTTTGACAGATTCTATTTTCAATGCATAGTTTGCTTGTTTTAGTGTTTCCATTGGTTATATTAAGTGATATAAATTGTGGAAATGATAAGTACAATAGGTGAGGGAGTCCTGGATTCGGGGGTCCATTTGTGTCCGGCCCAGGAGTATGGGCTGGGGTGTATGGGCCGTACAAGATCAGGTTGAAGATTATTCTCCGTGTCCGGATGGGACTTCTCCATACGTAAGCGGCAAGATTAGAGTCCGGGTGTTTCCTTCCCTTGTGAACCGACCTTGTACAAACCCTAGGCCCCTTGCTACCTCTTGAGCACTGCGTTGGATTTCCCCGAAGAGGAGAGGATGATGCAGTAAAGTAGCGTAAGTATTTCCCTCAGTTTTTGAGAACCAAGGTATCACTCCAGTAGGAGATCACGCACGAGTCCCTCGTACCTACACAAAACGATAGCTACTCGCAACCAACGCGATCAGGGGTTGTCAATCCCTTCACGGTCACTTACGAGGGTGAGATCTGATAGAGATGATAAATAATATTTTTGGTATTTTTGACATAGAGATGCAAAGTAAAAAGTAAAAGGCAAAGTAAAAACAAAGCAAGTAATAAAGTAATGGAGATTGATATGATGAGAATAGACCCGGGGGCCATAGGTTTCACTAGTGGCTTCTCTCAAGAGCATAAGTATTCTACGGTGGGTGAACAAATTACTGTTGAGCAATTGATAGAAAAGCAAATAATTATGAGATTATCTAGGTATGATCATGTATATAGGCATCACGTCCAAAACAAGTAGATCGAAATGATTCTGCATCTACTAATATTACTCCACTCATCGACCGCTATCCAGCATGCATCTAGAGTATTAAGTTAAAAACAGAGTAACGCCTTAAGCAAGATGACATGATGTAGAGGGATAAATTCATGCAATATGATAAAAAACCCATCTTGTTATCCTCGATGGCAACAATACAATACGTGCCTTGCAACCCTTTCTATCACTGGGTAAGGACACCGCAAGATTGAACCCAAAGCTAAACACTTCTCCCATTGCAAGAACTACCAATCTAGTTGGCCAAACTAAACGGATAATTCGAAGAGACTTGCAAAGATAACTCAATCATACATAAAAAAATTCAGAGAAGAATCAAATATTGTTCATAGATAAGCTGGATCATAAACCCACAATTCATCGGTCTCAACAAACACACCGCAAAAAGAAAGATTACATCGAATAGATCTCCACAAGAGAGGGGGAGAACATTGTATTGAGATCCAAAAAGAGAGAAGAAGCCATCTAGCTACTAGCTATGGACCCGAAGGTCTGAAGTAAACTACTCACACTTCATCGGAGAGGCTATGGTGTTGATGTAGAAGCCCTCCGTGGTAGATTCCCTCTCCGCGGAGCTCCGAAACAGGCCCCAAGATTGGATCTCGGGGATACAGAAAGTTGCGGCGGTGTAATTAGGTTTTTGGCTCCGTATTTGATCTGAAGGGGGTACGTAGGTATATATAGGAGGAAGGAGTACGTCGGTGGAGCAACAGGGGGCCCACGAGGTAGGGGGCGCGCCCAGGGGGGGCGCCCTCCACCCTCGTGACCGCCTCTGGCACTTCTTGGAGTAGGGTCCAAGTCTCCTGGATCACGTTCGGTGAGAAAATCACGTTCCCGAAGGTTTTATTCCGTTTGGACTCCGTTTGATATTCTGTTTCTTCGAAATACTGAAATAGGCAAAAAAAACATCAATTCTGGGCTAGGCCTCCGGTTAATAGGTTAGTCCCAAAAATAATATGAAAGTGGAAAATAAAGCCCAATATAGTCCAAAACAATAGGTAAAGTAGCATGGAGCAATCAAAAATTATAGATACGTTGGAGACGTATCAAGCATCCCCAAGCTTAATTCCTGCTCGTCCTCGAGTAGGTAAATGATAAAAAAGAATTTTTGATGCGGAGTGATACTTTGGCATAATTTCAATGTAAATCTTCTCAATTGTGACATGAATATTCTGATCCAAAAGATTCAAGACAAAAGTTCATATTGACATAAAAGTAATAATACTTCAAGCATACAAATTAAAGCAATCATGTCTTCTCAAAATAGCATGGTTAAAGAAAGTTATCCCTACAAAATCATATAGTCTGGCTATGCTCTATCTTCATCACACAAAGTATTTAATCTTGCACAACCCCGATGACGAGCCAAGCAATTGTTTCATACTTTAGAAATATCATTTTTTTTCAACTTTCACGCAATACATGAGCTTGAGCCATGGACATAGCACTATAGGTGGAATAGAATGGTGGTTGTGGAGATGACAAAAAAGGAGAAGATAGTCTCACATCAACTAGGCGTATCAATGGGCTATGGAGATGCCCATCAATAGATATCAATGTGAGTGAGTAGGGATTGCCATGCAACGGATGCACTAGAGCTATAAGTATATGAAAGCTCAACAAAAGAAACTAAGTGGGTGTGCATCCAACTTGCTTGCTCACGAAGACCTAGGGCACTTTTGAGGAAGCCCATCATTGGAATATACAAGCCAAGTTCTATAATAAAAAATTCCCACTAGTATGTGAAAGTGACAACATATGAGACTCTCTATCATGAAGATCATGGTGCTACTTTGAAGCACAAGTGTGGAAAAAGCATAGTAGCATTGTCCCTTCTCTCTTTTTCTCTCTTTTTTTATTTGGGCCTTTTCTCTTTTTTTCTTTTTTTATGGCCACTCTTTTTTTTCGTCCGGAGTCTCATCCCGACTTGTGGGGGAATCATAGTCTCCATCATCCTTTCCTCACTGGGACAATGCTCTAATAATGATGATCATCACACTTTTATTTTTCTTACAACTCAACAATTACAACTCGATACTTAGAACAAAATATGACTCTATATGAATGCCTCCGGCGGTGTACCGGGATATGTAATGAAACATGAGTGACATGTATGAAAATTATGAAGGTGTCCTTGCCACAAATACAATGTCAACTACATGTTCATGCAAAAAGCAATATGACAAAAGTAATGCATGTCATATGAACGGAACGGTGGAGAGTTGCATGACAATATATCTCGGAATGGCTATGGAAATGCCATGATAGGTAGGTATGGTGTCTGTTTTGAGGAAGGTATATGGTAGGTGTATGATACCGGCGAAAAGTGCGCGTTATTAGAGAGGCTAGCAATGGTGGAAGGGTGAGAGTGCGTATAATCCATGGACTCATCATTAATCAAAAGAACTCATGCACTTGTTGCAAAAATTTAGAAGTCATCAAAAACCAAAGCACTAAACGCATACTCCTAGGGGGATAGATTGGTAGGAAAAGACCATCGCTCGTCCCCGACTGCCACTCATAAGGAAGACAATCAATAAATAAAATTGTGCTCCGACTTCATCACAAAGCGGTTCACCATACGTGCATGCTACGGGAATCACAAACTTCAACACAAGCATTCTTTAAATTCATAATCACCCCAACTAGCATTGCTTTGATATTATCACCTCCATCTCAAAACAATTATCAAGCATCAAACTTATCTTAGTATTCAACGCACTCAAAAGAAAGTTTCACAAATCTTGAATACCAAGTATATTAACATTAAGCAAATTACCATGCTATTAACAACTCTCAAAATAATCTAAGTGAAGCATGAGAGATCAATAGTTTCTTTAAAGAAAATCCACCACCATGCTCTAAAAGATCTAAGTGAAGCACTAGAGCAAAAATTATTACGCTCAAAAGATATAAGTGAAGCACTATGAGGAAAACTATCAAGCTCAAAAGATATAAGTGAAGCACTTAGAGTATTCTAGAAAATTCCAAATCATGTATGGCTCTCTCAAAAGGTGTGTACAGCAAGGATGATTGTGGAAAACTAACAAGCAAAGACGCAAATAATACAAGACGCTCCAAGCAAAACACATGACATGTAGTGAATAAAAATATAGCTCCAAGTAAATTACCGATGGAAGTAGACGAAAGAGGGGATGCCTTCCGGGGCATCCCTAAGATTTGACTTTTTGGTGTCCTTGGATTATCTTGGGGGTGCCATGGGCATCCCCAAGCTTAGGCTCTTGCCACTCTTTGTTCCATAATCCATCAAAAGAATTCACCCAAAACTTGAGAACTTCACAACACAAAACTCAATAGAAATCTCGTGAGCTCCGTTAGTGAAAGAAAACAAAAGACTACTTTAAGGTACTGTAATGAACTCATTCTTTATTTATATTGGTGTTAAACCTACTGTATTCCAACTTCCTTATGGTTTATAAACTAATTTATTAGCCATAGATGCATTGAAATAAGCAAACAACACACGAAAAACAGAATCTGTGAAAAACAGAACAGTCTGTAGAAATCTGTAACTAACGCAAACTTCTGGAACTCTAAAAATTCTACAAAAATATAACGTACTGGAAAATTTGTTTATTGATCAGCAGAAAAAAGAATCAATGCAAAATCACGTTTCTGTGATTTATTGAACTTTTTCTCGTGAGCGCAAAGTTCCTATTTTTCAGCAGAATCAAATCAACTATCATCATAGCTTATCCTATAGGTTCTACTTGGCATAAACACTAATTAAAACATAAAACCACATCTAAACAGAAAGTAGATGGATTATTTATTCCTAAACAGAAGCATAAACAAAAAACACAAAATAAAATTGGGTTGCCTCCCAACAAGCGCTATCGTTTAACGCCCCTAGCTAGGCATAAAAGCGAAGATAGATCTAAGTTTTGCCATCTTTGGTAGGCAATCCATAAGTGGCTCTCATGATAGATTCATATGGTAATTTTATTTTCTTTCTAGGGAAGTGTTCCATACCCTTTCTCAAGGGAAATTGGAATCTAATATTCCCTTCCTTCATATCAATAATCGCACCAATCGTTCTAAGGAAAGGTCTACCAAGAATAATAGGACATGAAGGATTGCAATCTATATCAAGAACGATAAAATCTACGGGCACATAATTCCTATTTGCGACAATAAGAACATCATTAATTCTCCCCATAGGCTTTTCAGTAGTGGAATCCGCAAGATGCAAGTTTAGAGAGCAATCGTCAAAGTCACAGAAATCTAGCAAATCACACAAAGTTTTGGGAATAATGGAGACACTAGCACCCAAATCACACAAGGCATGAAAATCATAATCTTTAATTTTAATTTTGATAGTAGGTTCCCACTCATCATAGAGTTTTCTAGGAATAGAAACTTTCAACTCAAGTTTTTCTTCATAAGATTGCATCAGGGCATCAACAATGTGTTCGGTAAAGGCCTTATTTTGACTATAAGCATGAGGAGAATCTAGCACGGATTGCAACAAGGAAATACAACCAATCAAAGAGGAATTTTCATATATAAATTCCTTGAGATCCAAAATAGTGGGTTTAGCAACATCAAGATTTTTATTTCTTTCAATCCCATTTTCATCAATTTCATCATCAAGATCTAGAAACGCCGAATTCTTAGAACGCTGTCACATCCCTAGTTCTGGTATGACCTAGACTAGCTAGTCATGTGTGCATCATGTTTAAATTTCATTTAAATTTGAAATGAGGATTTGTGAAACCCTCATAATCATTTTTGGAAATGACCCAGATAAAAATTGCTTCAATTTGGCCCAAGTAAATGTTCTTGTTTTTATCTAAAAATATTGGTCAGAGGTAAAATTCCAACCAATATTTTTGGGAGCTCAGAGGTATTTATTTTTGGCCATTTGAATTAATGCAGTAAATATTTGCCTTGGATATATATATGTTATATATATATATAATATGTCCAAAAATTATGCTAGTTGTTGAGGAGCTCTGGAATAATATAAATAGCTCCTACAAAAATTGGCATAAGTAAATAAAATGGTTTAGTATTATTATTAAATCAAAATAAACGTCAGAAAAGTAGAAAAGAAAAAGAAATGGAAAAACCTACCTGGTGCTTACCTCCCTGTGCAGCCTGGCACTGTGGGGCCTGGCCTGGCCCAGCAGGCCGGCCCAGCCCACCACCTCCATCGTTCTCCTGGCGCCAGTCGGCCAGGCGTGTGGCCGATGCGCGTGCACGGGCAGAGCGCCACGCCACTAGCTCGCCTGCCTACCTTCCCTGCCAGCGCGACGCCGCAATGCCTCTTCTCGGTGCCGCCCCGATCCCCCTGGCCTCACCCCCTCTCTCCCGTGTTTCTCCCCTTCTCTCTCTCGCGCGCGCCCGAGAATCGCTGTCGCCGCCGCTCGCTGCTACCACGGCCAGAGCCACCTCTTCGCCCTCCGCGAGTCCAGAAGCTCCGCCTCGTCGCCTTCATCGTCCTCGACGATCCAAGCGACCAGGGACGTGCTCCATCGCCGCCACCAACGTCTTCTTCACCACCGGCCGCCGTGGATCTCCACCGCCCGCACGTCGCCGTTCGGCCGTCCCCGAGCCCGCTTCGACGCCCGCTGCAACCGCTGTGAGCTGCTGCTGCTCCTCCCCCTCTCCGTTCTCTCCCCCGCACACCGCAGCCGCATCCCCGCTCGAGCCCGAGCTCTGCCCCCCAGCTCCTTCCACCTTCCCCACCAGATGCGCGAGAGCCCGGGCTACGCCCCTGTTCTCTCAGACGCCGTCCCCGTGGCCTGTAACGTGGACACCATCGTGTCCCGTGGTCGCCAGCGACGACCTCGCCGGCCTGACAGGTGGACCCCGCCGTCAGGTGATTAGCTTAAGCTAATCACCAACTAACCTAACCCCTGACGCTGACATGTGGGCCCCAGTGCCCCCTAATCTTTAATTAAGCTAAACTAACACCCCTGTTTAACCCGTGTCACTGACATGTGGCCCCCACACGTCAGGTTTGACCAGTCAGCGCTGTTGACTTGCTGACGCAAGCATGACGCAATGCTGACGCAAGCATGACGCAGTGCTGACGCAATTATTTATTTTCTGGATTTAAATTAAATCAAGAATTCCAGAAAATTAGCAAAACTTCAAAAAATCATAGAAATTCAACCTTAACTCAGATTGAAATAATTTATATATGAAAAATTATCAGAAAAATGCAATCTTTCCATCTGTACTAGTTTCATGCATGACAAACCAACTTATACCTACTGTATAAGTGAAACACTAAAATGGCATATATAAGAGCTTAATTTGGAGTTGCATTGAACCCTTGGTTCAAATGGACTTCATTCAAATTGAATACTAGTTGCATTAGCTCAAACGGCATCACATCTTCATGCCATGTTCATGCATCATTTTGTTGCATATGCTTGTGTTTTGATTGTTGGCACCGTTCCTTCTCGATAGGTCCTGCTCCGGAGACCGTTCCAGAGTACCTGTCTGTGAAGCAGTGCCTCCCTTGTTGATCTACCAGGCAAGCAAACCCCCTTGTTCATTTCGATACAATCCTACTCTCTCGCTCCTGCTCTCAGTTATTGCATTAGGACAACAACGATTCATCTGCTACTTTTTGCTGCGGTAGTTGAACCCATTCCTCTACATGACCTGTCATTGCCAGAGTAAATAGTTGAAACCCACTAGCATGTGTAGGAGTTGATTGAAGCCATTGTTGTGGTCCTACCATGCCATGCCTGCTATTGCTTAGAGTGTGTCAAGTCTGATTCATTGGGAATGAATTGGAGTACAGTGCTCTATGTTCTGATGCTGAGAGTGAACGTGTGAACACGATTTGGTAAAGGTAGCGGTGAGAGGCCATGTAGGAATACATGGTGGGTTGTCTCACTGGAACCATCCTTAAGCACTGAGTTCTGTGTATGTCGTCCAATGACTCGATACTACCACACATTGGGTTCCGGTAACTCGACCCCTCTCGGCTTATTAACCAACTTGATCTCTGTCCAGGAGTTGCAACTAGTTTCTGGTGTTTGTAGGTAGTGTTAGTAGTCTACCAAGTGGCACCCGGCCAGGTGGGCTTGGGACAGACTAGGCACAGTGGCACAGTGTACCAATTGGCACCCGGATGGTGGGCTTGGGAACCCTGCTCACATTGTTTGGGGCCGTGAGCGACACCCCGGCCGGATCTCCTTACGGATGGAACCCGAATAGGCGATAAACCTGGACTAGAGTCTTGTGTGGTTAGTCAGGTCGTGGCCGACACCCTCGCCAGGCTTCCGCTTGAAGGTTGCCGAGTTACATGACGTGTACATGGCGGTAAGTGGCGAGAGCGTGTGTGAAGAAGTACACCCCTCCAGGGTTAACATGATCTATTCGAATAGCCGGGTCCGCGGTTATGGACTTCTTGGATGCTTACATGGTACATAGACAACTTGAAGTGGATACTATAAAATGCTCAAGACAAGTGTGAGTGCTATGGATGGCCTTCTCGTAGGGAGACGGGAATGAATCCATAGTAGTGTATTGTGTGGTGACTAGTGGACTCGTGTGCGCCATATCACCTCAAAGAAGTTCTGGTAGTCGTAGAACAGGATAGCCACAGAGTCAAAGCTGGCTTGCTGCAACTAAACCCCACATTACCCTCTTGATACAAATGCATGTATGATAGGATCTGATGTAAGTCTTGCTGAGTACCTTTGTACTCATGTTGCTTTATTTATGTTTTTGCAGCAGAGACTTTGGTCTTACTAGTGTTCTCGTGGACTTCAACAAGTAGCTTGTACCTCAGCTACGATCTTGATCGGATATTGTAGTTAGTCAGGCTCTTCAGCCTTTTTCATTTGTAGATGTCTGTACCCAGACATGTAATGCTTCCGCTTGTTGCTTGTATGCTCTGTATGATGGGTCTTGTGACCCCTGTTTGCAATAAATGCTATGATGGCTCTTTGAGCCTTATCTATATTAGTTGTTGAGTTATGCTGTGATGCCATGCTGTACAGCACATACTTGCATGTTATGCTTACGTGTAATGTGTATTGCTATGTGTGGGATCTGACTATCTAGTTGTTTATCCTTAGTAGCCTCTCTTACCGGGAAATGTCTCCTAGTGCTTCCACTGAGCCCTGGTAGCTTGCTACTGCTCCGGAACACTTAGGTTGGCCGACATGTGTCCTTCTTCGTTCCTGTGTCTGTCCCTTCGGGGAAATGTCACGCGGTGTCTACCGGAGTCCTGTTAGCCTGCTACAGCCCGGTTTACCGGAGTCCTGCTAGCCCAGTTGCTACAGCCCGGATTCACTCGCTGATGACCGACACGTTCGTTGCTGGGTCATGTATGCCTGTCCCTGTAAGTTAGTGCCACTTTGGGTTCACGACTAGCCATGTCAGCCCGGGTTCTTTGTCATATGGATGCTAGCGACACTATCATATACGTGTGCCAAAAGGCGCAAACGGTCCCGGGCATGGTAAGGCGACACCCGTGGGAATACCGTGCGTGAGGCCGCAAAGTGATATGAGGTGTTACATGCTAGATCAGTGTGGCATAGAATCGGGGTCCTGGCAAACACCTTCTAGGTAAAGGAAGATCATATTCAGTTTCATCAAGATTCATATTGCAAAACAAATATTTAATAGGGGACACATCAATAACTTTTAGATCTTCATCTTGATTTTCATAGGAATCGGAAGAACACGCTTTAATAAAGGCATCTTTGGAAGCACGCATCCTAGCGGTTCTTTCCTTTCACTCATCAATGGAAATTCTCATAGCTTTGAGAGACTCATTGATATCATGCTTAGGAGGAATATATCTAAGCTTTAAAGAATCAATTTCAAGAGAAATTCTATCAACGTTCCTAGCCAAATCATCAACTTTAAGCAATTTCTCTTCAAGCAAAGCATTAAAATTCTTTTGTGAATTCATAAACTCTTTAACACTACTCTCAAATTCAGAGGGCATCTTATTAAAATTTCCATAAGAGTTGTTGTAGGAATTTCCATAATTATTAGAAGGATTACTAGGATAAGGCCTAGGATTAAAATTCCCTCTATACGCGTTATTTCCAAAACTATTCCTTCCAACAAAATTCACATCCATAGATTCATTATTATTCTCAATCAAAGTAGATAAAGGAATATCATTGGGATCAAGAGGAGTACTTTTAGTAGCAAACATCTTCATAAGTTCATCCATCTTTTCACTCAAAACATTGATTTCTTCTATAGAATGCACTTTTTTACTAGAAGTTCTTTCGGTATGCCATTGAGAATAATTATCCATAATATTGTCAAGCAATTTTGTAGCATCCCCTAATGTAATTTCCATAAACGTGCCTCCCGCGGCCGAATCTAAAAGATTTCTAGAAGCAAAATTTAATCCGCGTAAATTTTTTGTATGATCATCCATAAATTCAAACCATGAGTAGGGCAATTGCGAAGCATCAATTTCATTCTTTCCCAAGATTGGGCAACATGCTCATGATCAAGTTGTTTAAAATTCATAATATCGTTCCTAAGAGTGATGATCTTAGCGGGAGGAAAATACTTAGAGATAAAAGCATCTTCGCACTTGTTCCAAGAATCAATACTATTTTTAGGCAAAGACGAAAACCAAATTTTTGCACGATCTCTAAGTGAAAACGGAAATAACTTCAATTTGACAATATTGTTATCCATATCTTTCTTATTTTGCATATCACACAAATCAAAAAAATTGTTTAGATGAGTAGCGGCATCTTCACTAGGAAGGCCGGCGAATTGATCTTTCATAACAAGATTCAGCAAAGCGGTATTGATTTCACAAGACTCATCATTATTAAGAGGAGCAATCAGAGTACTAAGGAAATCATTATTATTGGTATTCGAGAAATCACACAATTTGGTATTATCTTGCGCCATGGCAACAAGTAATCCAACACACAAGCAAAGGCAAACGAGAAAAAGGCGAAAGAGAAAGAGAGGAGGAGATTGGGAGAGAGAGAGGGCGAATAAAACGACAAGGGTGAAGTGGGGGAGAGAAAAACGAGAGGCAAATAATGCAATGCGAGAGATAGGGATTGTGATGGGTACTTGGTATGGTTGACTTTTGCGCAAACTCCCCGGCAACGGCGCCAGAAATTCTTCTTGCTACCTCTTGAGAACTACGTTGGATTTCCCCGAAGAGGAGAGGATGATGTAGTAAAGTAGCGTAAGTATTTCCCTCAGTTTTTGAGAACCAAGGTATCAATCCAGTAGGAGATCACGCACGAGTCCCTCGTACCTACACAAAATGATAGCTACTCGCAACCAACGCGATTAGGGGTTGTCAATCCCTTCACGGTCACTTATGAGGGTGAGATCTGATAGAGATGATAAATAATATTTTTGGTATTTTTGATATAGAGATGCAAAGTAAAAAGTAAAAGGCAAAGTAAAAACAAAGCAAGTAATAAAGTAATGGAGATTGATATGATGAGAATAGACCCGGGGGCCATAGGTTTCACTAGTGGCTTCTCTCAAGAGCATAAGTATTATACGGTGGGTGAACAAATTAATGTTGAGCAATTGATAGAAAAGCGAATAATTATGAGATTATCTAGGTATGATCATGTATATAGGCATCACGTCCAAAACAAGTAGATCAAAATGATTCTGCATCTATTACTATTACTCCACTCATCGACCGCTATCCAGCATGCATCTAGAGTATTAAGTTAAAAACAGAGTAACGCCTTAAGCAAGATGACATGATGTAGAGGGATAAATTCATGCAATATGATAAAAACCCCATCTTGTTATCCTCGATGGCAACAATACAATACGTGCCTTGCAACCCTTTCTGTCACTGGGTAAGGACACCGCAAGATTGAACCCAAAGCTAAACACTTCTCCCATTGCAAGAACTACCAATCTAGTTGGCCAAACCAAACAGATAATTCGAAGAGACTTGCAAAGATAACTCAATCATACATAAAAGAATTCAGAGAAGAATCAAATATTGTTCATAGATAAGCTGGATCATAAACCCACAATTCATCGGTCTCAACAAACACACCGCAAAAAGAAAGATTACATCAAATAGATCTCCACAAGAGAGGGGGAGAACATTGTATTGAGATCCAAAAAGAGAGAAGAAGCCATCTAGCTACTAGCTATGGACCCGAAGGTCTGAAGTAAACTACTCACACTTCATCGGAGAGGCTGTGGTGTTGATGTAGAAGCCCTCCGTGGTAGATGCCCTCTCCGGCGGAGCTCCGGAACAGGCCCCAAGATGGGATCTTGCGGATACAGAAAGTTGCGGCGGTGGAATTAGGTTTTTGGCTTCGTATCTGATCTGACGGGGGTACGTAGGTATATATAGGAGGAAGGAGTACGTCGGTGGAGCAACAGGGGGCCCATGAGGCAGGGGGCCGCGCCCAGGCGGGGGGCGCCCTCTACCCTCGTGACCGCCTCTGGCACTTCTTGGAGTAGGGTCCAAGTCTCCTGGATCACGTTCGGTGAGAAAATCACGTTCCCAAAGGTTTTATTCCGTTTGGACTCCGTTTGATATTCTTTTTCTTCGAAATACTGAAATAGGCAACAGCAATTCTAGGCTGGGCCTCCGGTTAATAGGTTAGTCCCAAAAATAATATGAAAGTGGAAAATAAAGCCCAATATAGTCCAAAACAGTAGGTAAAGTAGCATGGAGCAAGCAAAAATTATAGATATGTTGGAGACGTATCACCCCTCTACTGTGTATATAAACTGAAGGGGTTAGTCCGTAGAGGCTATCTTCATTACCATCATCAGAATACTCATAGGCTAGACATCTTGTGTTTAGCCATCACGATCTCGAGGTAGATCAACTCTTATAATCTTCATACTCGTCGAATATAATCAAGCAGGAGTAGGGTTTTACCTACTTAAAGAGGGCCTGAACCTGGGTAAACACTGTGTCCCCTGGTCCCTTGTTACCATTGATCCTTAGACACACAACTTGGGCCCCCTACCCAATATCTGCCGGTTTAGACACCGACATTGGTGCTTTCATTGAGAGCTCTGTCGTGCTGTCTACAAAAGTGATCTATGGCTCGCCTAGTCATCAACAACAATATCACTTCTGGAAGGTCCCTGGCTTCTGGGCAGACCCTCCAGTTCGGTGGTTTCACCGTAGGAGCTTGCGCAGCCGTCGACAATACCCTTTACGGTCGTCGGACACCGTCTTCGCATCGGCCCCAAGTACTCCGAAAGGTTGGATCCGGCGGATGTCTCGTCTTTAAATGAACTGCTAGACCGCATCACCACCCTGGGGGTCTCAACGGACTATGATCCGGTCGGCCTCAAGCCTGACCAGAGGGAAATTAATCACCCTCCGATCACCCACCTCGTGGCGGTCATTAAGGAACTGGCGAAAGACACTTCCCTCCCTATATTGAAGACCAAGTATGTTCGGATCTTTGAATGCCCTGAGCCGGATACTCTCCCTTCAGACGTGACCTCACGCCCTCCAGACTCTGGCTGAAGCATAGGATTGCAGGAGCCCTTGGGCCTCCCCGAATCCGAACTGGTCGCCCCGGAGACCTTTCAAACCCGGAATACGGATGTGGGATTGGATCTAAAATTTAAACCACCCACCCACCATAATCTATATTCTCCAAGCAACTCACGCCCTCCAGATATATAAGACCTGATGTTTGTGCGGCAACAGCCTCAGGAAATGGTCCACCACTTTTGGGCCAGATTCCTGCTTGTCAAAAACAGGATCAAAGACTACCAGGACGATGATGTAGTTTTGGTCTTTCGTCGTGACTGCACTAACGAGGGAATATTGAATGCCCTCGACCGTCGCCACATACAGATATTTATGGAACTATCACAGCTAGTGCAAAAGTACCGTGCGTTGGAAAGCACATGGAGGGCCCAGAAAACTCAACTGGAGCCCACTGCCTATAAGCAGTGTGTGGCCCAGACTAAACGGATACATCCTGGTGGGCCACCTGACCGCCAGTCTATGGGCAGGAAAAATAAACCCTTCACGAGACATAGGTCCATTCTTGACGAACTCCTGGACAAGCCTTGCCCGATACACGCCACTCCGCGCACAGTCCCAACCCATAGCCTTCGAGCATGCTGGGTACTATGACAAGTAGCAAAAAGTGGAGAGGCCATCCTCACCACCACTCCATAGACATACTCTTCAGAGAGGTACAACTTTAGCGTCCTCACGGTCTTCAAGACTTTCTCTTCGAACAGTCGGTGCAAACGGGCGCTCTGCGACCTTGCCGAAGTCCACTAAGTTACCGCACTGAGCCCATGAAACGACACGGCAATAACCTTTACGGTCGAAGACGAACCAAAGGCTCGGTCAGTCCGAGCACCCACTGCTCTAGTACTAAACCACATTGTGGATGGTTTTCGTCTTACCAAAGTGCTCATGGATGGCGACAGTGGGATTAACCTCATCTATGAGGACACACTCGATAAAATGCAGATGGACAGATCATGCATCGAGCAACGAAATACCACCTTTTGAGGCATTATCCCCAGTAGAGAAGCATGATGCTCTGGGAGAATTATACTGGATGTGGTATTCGGCACGCCCAAAAACTATAGATATGAAGAGTTGCTCTTTCATGTGGTCCCCTTCAATAGTGGGTATCACGCCATCCTCGGCCGGGACGCTTTCTCACACTTCCAAGCTATACCCCATTATGGGTATATGAAGCTCAAAATGCCCGGACCTAACGGAATCATCACAATTTCGAGCGACCCGGACAAAGCCCTTCATGCCGAAAACAAAACGGCATCCTTGGCCCTCGAGGCGCTATCCGAAGCCCTAGCAGCGGAGGAATTAACCACCCTACGGGCCACGGTGGATAGGGATGATGTGATTCTCGATAAGAGATCCAAATCCACCTATTTCAAGCCAGCTGAGGAAATAGTCAAATTCCAAGTGCACCTGACGGACCCTAACAAAACAACATCTATTGAAGCACAGCTGGATCCAGTAGTGGACGCCGCCCTACGCACATTCCTGCGAGAGAATTGGGATATTTTTTCCTGCACCCTTCAGACATGCTGGGCATCCCACGCAGACTGGCCGAACACAGTCTCAATATAATCAAGGGATTCAAACCCATGAAGCAAACACTACAGCGATTCTCCGAACCAAGTATCAAGCCATGGGAGAAGAGCTAGCCAAATTGCTAGAGGTTGGGTTTATTAGGGAAATTGAACATCCGGATTGGTTAGCCAACTTGGTTATAGTACCAAAGAAGGACAAATCCTGGTGCATGTGCGTCGATTTCAAGAACCTCAACAAGGATTGCCCTAAGGACCCCTTCCCATTGCCTCGTATCGACCAAATCATTGATGCAACGGTAGGGCATGATTCTTTGTGTTTCCTCGATGCCTATTCCGGATACCATCAGATTAAGATGAAGGAATCGGACCAGATCGCAACCGCGTTCATCACACCTTACGATCCCTTCTGCTACAACACTATGCCTTTGTGCTAAAAAATGCTGGGGCTACCTACCAGCGTATGATTCCAACTTGCTTGGAGAAACAAATTGGCAAAACAGTCGAAGCATACATGGACGACATGGTCATTAAGACAAAACGTGTCGAAACACTGGTGCGCGATCTCCACCTTACCTTCGACAACCTCCGGACATACGACATACGACTCAATCCGGAAAAGTGTGTTTTTGGAGTACCAGCCGAAAATCTGCTAGGGTTCATTGTTTCCCATAGAGGAATTTAGGCAAAACTAGCCAAGATCCGAGCTTTGTCACAATCGGCCATACCAACAGACCTAAAGCAAGTCCAGAAACTAGCTGGGTGTGTCACGGCCTTAAGCTGTTTTATCTCCAAATTGGGAGAAAAGCATTACCACTCTACAAGCTATTACGACGCACTAACAACTTCAAATTTATGGACGCTACCACAACCGGATTGGAAGAAATCAAAGCCCTTCTCGCAAGCAACCCAATCCTGGCTGCACCAGGTGTTGGCGATCCTATGTTATTATATCTTTCGGCAACTAACCAAGTAGTTAGTGCTGTGCTCGTCGTCGAACAAGGGGAAGAGGGACATAAATTCCCCACCCAAAAACCAGTCTATTATGTATCGTATGTCCTTACACCTTGCAAATCCTGATACCCCCACTATCAGAAGATAGCCTACACAGTCTTCATGGCATCCCATAAACTGCGACACTACTTTCAAGAGTGTACGATCACAGTGGCATCAGAAGTACCACTCAATGACATTATCAATATTAGCGATGCCATTGGCCGCATAGCCAAATGGGCCATCGAGCTTTTACCGTTCAAAATAGTATACAAACCACGCAGGGCTATTAAATCCCAGGTGTTGGCCGACTTTGTCACTGAATGAACGGAAGCCGAACTCCCTAAAGAGTATAGTTCATACTCCAATTGTATTATGTACTTTGACGGCTCTAAAATGCTGGCCGGACTGGGGGCTGGCGTCATACTAACATCCCGTACTGGTGATACAGTCCACTATGTACTACAAATTATGTATACGGATTCCAACAATGCAGCCGAATATGAGGCGCTGCTACATGGTCTTTGCATGGCTGTCTCCATGGGTATACAATGCTTGGAGGTGCGCGGTGATTCCAACCTCGCAATATCCCAGGTTAGTGGAGAGTTCGATGCAAAGTACCCAAAATGGCGGCATATCGAAACGCCATATTAAAAATATCAGCTTGGTTCAAAGGACTTAAGTTTCATCGCATCGCTCGAGAAAGTAATCAGGCATCCGACATCCTTGCTCGTATGGGCGCTAAACGTGACCCTATGCCACCTAACACCTTTGTGGAAAGGCTCTTTAAGCCATCCGTAGTGTGGCAGGGTGAGAGCGGAGAAGGCAATACAGACCTGATCACACCCCCAACTGCCGAACACAACGCAGACACCATCGGGGGTCAGGATATCGAGATAACACCCTCTCCTCATGAGATCATGGCGGTTATCACTCCTTGGACCGAACCATTCATGTCCTACCTTAATAGGCAGGAGCTTCCCGACGATCAAAATGAAGCTCAGTGCATATTTCGGCGCTCTAAAGCCTTTAAAGTACATGAGGGTGAACTGTACAAAAAAAGTACTACCGGAGTCCTTCAAAGGTGTATCTCCGAAGAGGAGGGAAGGCAACTCTTGGCAGAAATACATGCTAGTCTCGGCGGTCATCACACTGCAGCTCGAGCCCTCATAAGCAAGGCATTCAAGACATGTTTTTTCTGGCCTACGGCTCGAGGAGACACTGAAGCCCTTGTCCAATGTTGTGTGGGTTGTCAGCTTTTCGCCAATCAAAGCCACATGCCTCCACCGCATTAAGAACAATCCCCATTACTTGGCCCTTCGCGGTCTGGGGGCTTGATATGGTTGGACCCCTTAAAGGGGGAAGCCACAAAAAGAAATACTTGCTGGTAATGGTAGATAAATTCACTAAGTGGATAGAGGCCAAACTGGTAAAAACAGCTGAGGCGGGGCCAGTGATTGACTTTATATCCGTCGTAGTCCATCGTTACGGTGTCCCGCACAGTATCATCACTGATAATGGCTCCAACTTCACAACCGATGAGGTGAAAACTTGGTGCGCTAAGTTGGGCAATAAACTCGACTACGCATCCGTATACCACCCTCAAACAAATGGCCAAGTCGAAAGGGCCAATGGTCTGATCATGAGTGGCATTAAGCCCATACTAGTGTGCTCTTTACGAGAATCAGACAAGTACTGGGTTGAGGAACTCGGTTCCGTACTATGGGGACTCCGGACCACGCCCAATCGAACGACCGGATACACACTCTTCTTTATGGTGTACGGTGCAGAGGCCTTATTGCCCTACAACATTATTCATGACTCACCTAGAGTGCACATGTACGAAGAGAGAGAAGCTGAACTAGATGGCAGGATGACCTAGACAGACTCGAAGAGGAGCGCGATGTTGCTAAAGCATGTTCTGCATTTTATCAACAACAGGCTAGGCGTTACCAAAGTAGAGAAGTGCGAGCTAAGACATACAATGTTGGAGAACTTGTTTTACGCCTCCCAGAAAAAAAAGGACAAGCTCAAACCCAAATGGGAGGGCCCCTTCATCATAGATGAAGTCCTTACTGGAGGAGCCTATCGCCTTCTTAATGCAGCGGATAATCGCCTTGAGCCGAACCCATGGAACGCTGCCCGGCTCTGAAGATTCTACGCATAGTTCGGCCTCCTTAGGTTTCATTTTAACTAGGTTTTTGCCTTTTTCTCTCCCTTTTTTATTTTTTCCTTTTCTTCTCAAATGTATGTTCGGATGAACCGCATTATTGGGGGTACACATATTTAAATGTATACACCCCTCCATACATGGGGGCTTCTTTAAACGAAGCATTTTATTGAAAGCTTATAAGCTTCCTTTGTCCATGATGGTTGTTGCTTCTGCCATTTTATGCACGTCTATGACTTAAGTTTTTGCCAAGCTGGGTTGCCTTGCTCCTGTGTTTATACCCTACGTTCCTGATTGTTCGGCTAGGGTGTAAAGGGAGTACCTCTGCGATTGTTACAACCGGGTTATCCGGACCTGTACCTCAGACGGGTGAAGCCGAAAGCTAGCATTCTTAAGGGAATAATTGGTTGGCACGTATACAATAGACTGTTTGTTGGAACAAGTACAGAATTGGCTGCCTGTACTTCGGATACGAGTCTAGGCATGCATCATTTAGCATGCTAACCCAAGGAAAGGAACCCCTAACGGAACTATTTTTCTTGGAAGATGTTTCTTACGTTAAATAGTAATATAACATAACTCCCAGAACATGTTTTGTCTGTTCAAGCAATATGACCGGATTGCCTAGTTTCCGAAGATACTAAATGTTTCTTAGTTAAACACAATATATAGAAACACTCCAACTTCTTGGTTCAGAGGTGGAAGCCGAAGGTCTGCGATGACAAAAAAATTATAAGTTCGGCAAGAGATAAGTTCGGTCATAAAGTACATTGATACATAGAATCGAATGCCTACTCTCTTTCTACGCCATCTAATAGGCTATCTAGCTTGCAATCTTGTTGTGAATATTTTGCCGCTATCATTACTTGGTCATATACCAAGCTTACAGGAATTTCCTCCCCGTCGGGTCCTTGAGGTCCAACTCGGGCCATATGATTCAGATCAAGTCTGGTGTAGCGTGTCTTCACCATGGCACATGCCTCTCGTGCACCTTCATGACATGCGGACGTCTTCCATAGCTCGAAGTGACGCCGAGCACCCTTGAACAAGTCTGCCAACCCTCCCATGCTTTCTGGAGGGGCATCGGATGGCCATAAGGCTTTGGCCATATTCTTCATGGCCTTCCGGGCACGCTCGTGCAGCTTTGACAGTTCTTTTAGAACGCCGCTTTGAAACCCGGACACTTCCTCCATGTGGTGGCCGGTCAACATGCCTGTATAAAACGAACTATAACATCCCGTATTATATGATTATATCAATACTTCGGATGGTTCAAAAGTCATACCGAATATGCCGCCCTTCAGCTTTTGGTTTTCCTGTTGCGCCTCCAAGAGTTGAGCCTTTAAACTATTTATCTCTTCGGCCAACTTCTTCATTTCCTCTTCTAGTTTTTATCTTTCCCCCCAGTCATGGAGGCACTCTTCATTTCTTCAAGCTATGTGACAGCAGCATTTAGCTGTGTCCGGCTTGTCTCGAGCTCCTGGGAAAATGCTCTGTTCTTCTCCTTGAGAACCTACGGTCATAAATGATCCTCAAATCGGTTAGTTCCAACCGCTTTAAGTCTCGGGGGCTACTGGTATCTATATATAAGATTTGCATAAATTTTTCACCTGGATGTCCTTTGAGAACAGGCGAGAAACACCCGTAAGTCCATCCCAGGCAGCTCGGATATACACGCCCATGACGTTAAGAGCGGTAAAATCTTCTTCCAAAATGACCGGGGCACACATGATCTCTTTTAAGTGACGGTGATTCATCGCGCTCTCCACCTCGGAGTTAGTGACGGACATCTCATCTGGATCTTCCTGAGGCGGATGAGATGGCATCACCCCCGTATGCACCCTCATCCTAGTTGACGAATTCAGCATCGCATTGGTTGTGGCTCGGCTTGCTGGGATCTTTGGCACGGTTCGTCGTATACCTCTCTTGAGATAATAAAGGAAGGATGAAGATGATAATTCGACTTTACGCCTAAGTATGAAATAAGTAATATGCCTTTTAGATGATGGAGCAGGCTCAGTGACGCTCTCGGCCTCCTTTCGCTTCGCACGACCACCCCTTGAGGGTGCCATCCTTCTTCTTGTTTCCTGACCTTGGGTACGGTTCGCTGAGCGTCGATCCTGCGAAATACGGCCCAACGTGGAGACTAAGTTATGAGCAGAAATGTCACTCTTTTTTGATTTTCGAACACTTACCTTAACGAAGGGGTAGAGATCGGGGTAATCGGCCATGATGGCTACTTTTGAGCCATCAAGGCTCGCCTGGTAATAGACTTCGTCTTCAAATTCCAGAAATATATCTGGATCCTCATGGAATCCCGGGTCTTCATGGCATGCATGGTCTTGTGGTTGGGAAGGAGGGCAATAGATGTTCATGACTATCTTCCTCCATGACTGTTTTTGAAGCAACAAAAGTATTCAGTTAATGCACCCCAATCATAAAAAGGTGTTGAATGACTAAACTTACCTAGTCAACGGGGTTGTACATGGAGAAACCGTCCCGGCAATGTAGACGGGCGAAGTTTTTTTCCTCTCCCTTATAAAGGTCCATAAGCATGGCAGCCAATGCAGCTTGGTTATCCGGACCCTTCCACGTATAGCGAGACGCATCGTCCTCCCCGTAGTAGTTCCATGAAGGACCCACTCTGTACTGAAGAGGCTGGATACATCGCTTTATCGCAATAGCCATGGCTTCAATGATGGATAGTCCGGAATGGGTTAACAATCTGACCTTGCTGACCAATCTCATCACTTCCGCACTATCCTCTTGTCTGGGGGACTTGCGGCGCCAGCTAAATAGCTTTTTCAAAGGAGCGCTGGAGAATTCGGGAAGCCTGCGCTGAACAGGGTCCAGAAGGGGAACATCCTCAATGTAGAACCATTCCGAAGACCATTCGTCAGACCCCCTCTTCGGAGTCCCGACTGGGTAACCGGATCCGGCTATGCGCCATACTTCGGTGCCGCCCACTTCAAATATGGACCCTCCGCCCTGGTGGTGGGGGACGAGGCAGAAGAACTTTTTCCATAGTTCAAAATGAGCCTCGTAGCCTAAAAATAATTCGCAAAGGGCGACAAAACCAGAAATATGCAAAACAGAACCTGGTGTGAGGTTGTGCGGTTGGATCTCGTATTATTCCAGTAGACCCCTGAAGAAGGGGTGGATCGGGAATCCTACACCCCTCAGAAGGAACGAGATGAAGCACACCCTCTTCCCTTGGCTGGGATTGGGGAAATTCTCTGCCAATGCATCATCGCCCATATAAGTTAATCCTGCCTATATGGAGACTAGATCCATGAGGGGAAGATATCCTTGCGTCTGGAGACGATTGAGCTGAAGATGGGATACGGAACAACTTTTCCAATCCCCCTCTTGAGGGCCATGAGGACGCGAGGAGCCAGGGACACTAGCCATGGTTTGAGCTTTTTTTTGTGGTTTGCTTTGTTGCTCTTGGGGCGATGTGAGATGGCGTTTTTGAGATCTACCCTCGTTATATAGGCGTCGCATGTGCCTACTAAAAGTATTAAAATATAAAGGTAACGGACCATTCGCATTCACTTAAGACGCATGGAAATCGAGGCAACGACGGGAAGGAATCATAAAGCCTGGACACGGAAGCCGATGTTGGACTATCGTCAAGCCAGAGTATGGTGGAGAACCCACCTTACAAAGCCGAAAGACCTATATCCGCATACTACATCGTCATTGAAGGCAAGTTCGGGGGCTACTGAGGGAGTCCTGGATTCGGGGGTCCTTATGTGTCCGGCCCAGGAGTATGGGCCAGGGTGGATGGGCCGTACAAGATCAAGTTGAAGATTATTCTCCATGTCCGCATGGGACTTCTCCATACGTAAGCAGCAAGATTAGAGTCCAAGTGTTTCCTTCCCTTGTGAACCGACCTCGTACAAACCCCAGGCCCCTCAAGTGTGTATATAAACTGGAGGGGTTAGTCCGTAGAGGCTATCTTCATTACCATCATCGGAATACTCATAGGCTAGACATTTAGGGTTTAGCCATCACGATCTCATGGTAGATCAACTCTTGTAATATTCATATCCGTCGAATATAATCAAGCAGGAGTAGGGTTTTACCTCCTTAAAGAGGGCCCGAACCTGGGTAAACACTGTGTCCCCTGGTCCCCTGTTACCATTGATCCTTAGACGCACAACTTGGGCCCCCTACCCGAGATCTACCGGTTTTGACACCGACAGTAGGCATTATGTGGAAAAAGTTATGAATCTTGTCTTTGACAGTACCCGAGTGAATGGTTTGCTATTTATCATACAAACCTATCTCACGAAGTTCCGTTAAGTTTTGTGTGATTGAAGTTTTCATGTTTTGGGTGAGATATCAATATGAGGAGAATAAGGAGTGACAATAACCTAAGCTTGCGGATACCCAAGGCACCCCCAAGGTAATATTCAAGGAAGATCCAAGCAACTAAGCTTGGGGATGCCCCAGAAGGCATCCCCTCTTTCGTCTGCAACATTATCGGTAACCTTACTTGGGGCTATATTTTTATTCGTCACATGATATGTGTTTTGATTGGAGCTCATTTTATTTTATTAGGATATGCTTGATGTTATTTAGAATAATGTTTTGTGTCTTTTATTTCAATAAAAGTTTCAAAGATAGCCTTCACCATGTTTAGTTTGCAAGTATATGAGTTGTTGTTTCAAAACAGAATGTTTTTTGTTCTTGCCTGAATTCTCTAGAAAAGTCAGAATGTGATAAATGTTGATTTTCTTTGCACAATAAGCTATGATAAAGTTTCTACAGTGTCGTAAATTTTTAGAATTTTTAAGTTAAATAAGTATCGATCCTTCTTCATCCTTTATAGACTGTCCTATTTAGACAGATTGCTGTTATGATTGCATTGTTTGCATATCTTGGCTTGTTTAATGTTTCTATTTGAGGATAGAAGTATTAAATATGTGGAGGAATTTAGTATGCAATGTTAAATTATAATTTTAGTGATTTGTTACAGTATAGAATGATAAGGTTTTGAGTTGATTTATACTAACGTATCTTATGAGTTCTTGTTGAGTTTTGTGTCGATGAAGTTTCTTAAGAATTAGGGAAACCATGATATGAGAGGAATGAAGAGGACATAAGAGATCAAGCTTGGGGATGTCCAAGGCATCCCAAGATAATATTTCAAGAAGTCTCAAGCAGCTAAGCTTGGGGATGCCCCGGTAGGCATCCCACCTTTCCTCATTAACAACTATCGGTTAGCCTCGGTTGAGCTTAAGTTTTTGCTTCTTCACATGATGTGTGCTATTCTTGAAATGTCATTTTAGTTTGTTTTTCTTGATGTTTTAATAAAATATTTAGGTTGAAATTTTTTTAATGAGAGAGAGTCCTTAAATGGCTACCCATTTACTTAACTAATCGTTTGACCTTCACTTATAACTTTTTGGAGTAGTTTGTCATTTACTATCATGCTTCACTTATATCCTAAGAGTAAATTGTTGAATGAGTTGAATATCATAAAGTTGAAATTGTATGTGCTTCATATGGTTGTATCATATCTAGTAGTAGCTTCACATCGGGTTTAGAAAGTGAAACATTTTGAAGCTTGACAATCACAATATTGGTCATAAAAAAATTCATGAATGATTAGTATAAGGAAGAGGAATTTCACATACAAATATATTATCTTCGACATCTTCTATGATTGTGAATACCCATTAATTATTTTCAAACTTGAGCAAAGGAGACTTCAGTCTCACTAGTATTTTCACGTGGGCTTCGACGATTAGCATGGAAATCCCAGGCAGAGGTCTGGCTTCTATGGAGGGTCTTGTAGATAGAAACACTTCCTAATCTTCTTTCTATTCAGCTGTCAGATAGGTTTATGCTTCCACTTGTTGCTTGTATGACTTTGTTCGTTGGGTCATGAAACCCAAGTTTGTAATATCATGTTATGTATGGCTCTTCAGGGCCTCTTAAATAAAATACCTTGTGTCGTAGAGTTATGTTGTGATGTCATGTTGTACCAACACATACTTGCATGTTCTACGTACATATGATGTGTATTGCTATGTGTTGGGTCACGACATAATAGTGGAACATCTAATAATTTTAATGGAGCTAGCAATGGCAATAGCATAGAAATACTCTTGAAGATACTCTTGAAGAACCATGATAACTTACTTGGTCATTTGATCGTTAAGATTGTTGGACTAACGAATGATGTGCAGATGCTAGATGGAAGATCCAAAAATATGGAAGCACAAGTGACTAAAATTGCAGAGAGGAAAACATTGATCCTAGCTAAGTTTGCAGGTAAGATGTCAAGATGGTAAGAAGCAATGAAGAGAAGGCAGAAGAGCTTGATAAAAGCCATGTGTCAGAATATAATTACACAGTTGCAGACTTTGTAAAGATAATATCAATGAAGTACCCACTACCTGAGGTATCTAATAATGAGGCATATAATGTCTTTATTGATCACGTTGCAGCCAAAGCACGTGACCTAGATAATGAAAGAAAGAAGCTATACAGAAAGTTGGCAGTTAAGCCAGAAGATGCTTTTGAGCCTACTATAAAAATTGAGATTGATTTAAATAATTTTAATGCTTTATGTTTCCACTGTCCCTAAGTCTGTTTATGATAGTCTCAGTCTAGGTCCTTATGCTACTACTGAGATTAGGTTGAATATGGACAATTCTACTTTCACTCAAGTAGTAGGAATTAAGCATGGAGTTATAATTCAAATAAATGATTGTCTTGTCACGATTGATCTTGTGGTAGTTGATATGCCTGAAGATCCTATTGCTCCTATAATTCTCGCTAGACCTTTCGTAAGGACCATAAAGCTATGATAAATGTGTTTGAGGGGAATGTTAGGTTTGACTTACCTGCTAAAGATCCTTTTGTTAGACATTTCCCAAGGAAAATGAAATTAAAGACCTACACCGGAGAAGGCATTGTTGTCAGTGCTAGAAGCTATGGTATCGGTGTATTTGCACCTACATGATCATCACTACGGTCGAGTTAACCGACCGAAAACAAGCGCTTCATGAGAGGCAACCCACACAAATAAAGTAGAAAAGTAGGATTTATTTTTGTTTCAATACAAAAGATTGTTGAAGTTCGAATCAAAGAAGTTGATTCGGAAGAGTTGTTCTAATGAAGGCTTTGTTTATGCAATTTAATTATGAATTTAATTATCGCCCCTCACCGTCCTGGCCGTCGCCGCCACAAGCACACCTGCATGGGCAGCTCCATCGCCAAGACGTGGAGATGCCGAGTCGCCCACACTCTAGGAGCCGCGGCCCGAACCCCTGCAATGGCCACCTAGCCCCGCTACTACCATTGAAGCCAGGATTCGGCGCCTCGCAACCCACAATCTACTGTTGAGGGAAGACTCTAGAGAGCCGTCCCGCTGCCACCGTCCATGGTGCCTGTCTGGGCTTCGCTGGTGGCTCCTCAGTTGGCGGTGAGACAAAGGGGAGGTTTGAAGGAAAGCGGAGGCAACACAGAGGGTATCGCCCCCCGTGTAGCCGAAGGAGGAGGATGCGGAGGTATTTTTTTCGTGGCACCTTTCCGCGCACTCCTGCACTATAGTTGGCATGCATGCATGAATGATTGTTTACAAGTGGTCAAGTGAGGTGTGTAACCACAATATAACCGCTAGTTTGGCATGTCCTCTCTTTACTAGAACAAGTGCAAGATGGGACCGATCTCTACTTTCCATGATTTTCAGCAACAACTCCAGCGTTTATTTTTCTCGATTGTGGCGCTCTTAATCTCTGCTTTTCACATAAATGACCTTTTTTGTAATCTTAATATGTTTCGTGCTTATATTCATGCATGACTAGCTACTACTACAGACAGGGCGATTCGGAGCCCAGGCTCAACTACACCAGGTGATGAACAACACATTCAAAATAAATAGTAACAAAATTCAGATAAATATTTTTTTTCCACGCAAGATGCTCGGGTGCGTGCAAAATTACGTGGTGTTTAGACATGTGAGAACTGGTGGCAAAAAAATGGGGTTTGACAGAAACTTTGAAAAGTGTACTGTGTAGACCAGATTATGTTATTTTGCTACGAGCTCCTCAAATGTCCAAACACCATTACACACACTTCATGCACCCGAGCATCTTGTATGCAATTCTTTTTGAGGTTGTTTTGAATTTAATTGCTATTTATTTTGAGTTTACTGTTCATCAGGTGCAGCTGAGCCTGAGCTCATGCGCGGATTTTCCTACTCCCTTCTGGTTTCGCCTCTTTTCACTCCATATGACCCGAACAGACCTCGAGAAGTTTGAGACACGTTTCGGAATCTGACGTATACAAGTCAATGTGCACGCTAATACGCTATAGCCCTTCACAAAAACAAAAGGTGCACACTATAGCCACGTAGGTCTATGGATCTTACAGAAAGGAATTAGGCCGGTGATGCTAATAAACTACGGATAAAACCCTTTTTCCGTCAAGAGGGAGCTATATATGGATAGTTCAAACAGAAGACTCCAATGTTTGTTAAGACCTTGTTTGGCTGTGGTTCCGGTTTTGTGTAGTCTCTGGCTTTAGCAGAACGAATAGTGCAGAACGAGCACGCTACTTGCAAGGGGTCCTCTTTTAGGAACTTTGTGCCAAAGAAGAAGCTAAAGTGAGTTCCGCCAAAAGGCACCATGCTAGGCAGTACGTACGTGAGTTCTTTAATTTTAGGAACCGTGTGGATAACAAGAAGCTAAGGAGATGAGTTCCAATAAAAGGCGCCATGCTACACAGTACACAAATAGATTCTTTTTAGGAAGTATGTATAACTAGATGATCCGTCGCGCCAATTTACGCAGAGACCAATTTCAACCTGTAAGTTATGCAAACTATATAAAACTTAGGATGAAAGTCAACTGAACTATTTGAAGAAATCTAGAAGAGAAGCAACAAATATGACCGAAAATTTAGGTGGCTTAAAAATCAATTGCAGCGAAGAGAAGAAGTTCCGGCAGTTCGACCCACTAGCAACGAAATCCCACCATGTGGGTAAGTCGCCGAGAACAACTCGTACGTGTCCAGTTGTTTGACCTAAAGGGCAGTGAAATTCCATCGCCCAGGTAGCATCGTCGGAGGGGTTTGCCTCTCAGATGCCTTGGCCGGAACTATTCTTTGCACTCATTCGCTGGCAAGCTCTGCCCGGCCTGGTCCGTGTGGGCCTGCCGTATCTTGCTTGGTTCTGCTTGATTACTATATCCGGGTACCGGGCACGTTACATCATTTTTCCTCTTAACTGCTTACAAATGATTGTGAGCTCATCTAAAGGATGTTTCCGCTGAATTGCCTGCAAGTGATTATATTCGTGTTGCGTTTGTTATTGCCTTGTATATTTACCAATAATAGACAATGATGGTCATTGGCAAATGAGCTGAACCATTAGAGCCGTGCACCACCGCCCAAAAGCACACGAGCAGAAGGAAGCCAAGTGAACCAACCAGAAGATTCACAGGCCACATACGCCAACCGGCAAGAGATAACTGCATGAAACATAAAATGGAAGTCAAATGAACTATAGGCAAAATGATCGGGACACCTCTTCAAGGTATGTTGAGTGGCGCCTTAAACGACAGTGGTTAATAGGATGCTGCATCAAGGTATGCTCTGCCCACGTGCCAGTTCGTGCATGGCTGATCTACCCAGATGCGTAGGGGCTTCGCGTATCCGGGCTTGGAGTGGGTGTCCTGCTCGGCCCTTGACGTTGCGTCCTCCCAGCGGGTGTGAGCTCGTGTGGCGCTGACTGGTCCGAAAGGTAAGCAAACTACCGAACATAAAGTAGGAGTCAGATTAAATATTTGAGTTAATTACACTTCTAGTACATAAACTTGCACGGCGGGTACAAATTCATACATAAAGTTGAAAAATGACACAAAGTAGTCCAACAACTTGTGTTTGAGGTACATTTATATACATTTCCCTCGCTGACCGTTATCACTCCGTTAATTCTATCTACCTCGCACGCAAGCGAGTCTGGGCCGATGTTCCCTTAAGTATGGGACCCACCTGTAAATGTGGAAAAGAGAAATAAATGGAAAATTAAAATTGTACGAGCATCCGACAGGACTCAATGGCTCGACCTAATTCCTTTAAGCGAGAGATGCTACCAACTGCACCAACTGTTATTTACTGCTGACGAAGATATAGACATCTTTTTATATCATTGATAGAGTTGTTCTTGTTCTTTCTTCACAATTTTAAAAACCGAACCAGCGAGCATCCGGTTCAGATTTTTACACTGTTGTACCGTCAGTCTACTGGTTAAATAGTTGGCTTTTTAGGCACTATAAATTAGCCGTATTCTTTACTAATAAAGTAATAATACCCTAATGGAAAGAGATCAAATACCTTCAGTTTTGAAAACTAAATAACAAAGTTGCTTGGGCGATACAGAGAGGCCATTGAGCAAAACCTGAAAACGATGATTTCAAGCGTCCTAGTTTCAAATCGTATGTTCAGAATCGTTTTTATAATTTACGTGCATGTGGCTCGTTCTACCACCTTGTTTGTACCCACGGTTTGCCAAAAAAAACGCCTGGTGCAGCTGTCCAATGAGCCTATTATATTGCTCCATATTACGCACAGGTTATATGTGCAAATACTTCAAAAAATGCTTGAAGATAAATAAAAAATGTCGCTGGCGAGCAGTGCGTAATTTTCTTTTTCAAATCAATTCTGCAGTGTCGTCAAACTATATAAAGTGGTATATCTCTTATTGAGCATATGATGAAAGTTAACACATTGGCTAGTCGCAGACGAGCGTGACATGAGCTCTTGAGTTTGAGTTGTCCTCACCCAGTGGCGCTTCATTTTATTCTATTTCTCTTTCCCCACTTACAGGCAGACTCCACACTTAAGATAACGCGAGTCCAAACTTGCTGGCTTTCCACGTAGACACTTAATAGAGAAAATAACGGCCAACGACGAAAATGTATGTAAATGTGCATCAGACGCAAGTTGTTGGACTACTTTGTGTCATTTTTCAACTTTATGTATGAATTTGTACCCACCATGCAAGTTCATGTACTAGAAGTGTAATTAACTCTAAATATTTGAAGAGACCAACTAACCAATCGCAACTCGAAAGTTCTGCTCCGGCAACACCCGCCGATATGCACCGTAGATTAATTTGTACTCCCTCTATAAACTAATATAAGAGCGTCTAGAACACTACTTTAATGTTTTAAAAGCTTTTATGTTAGTTTAGGAGGGAGTAGATGGTTAACACGACAACAACACAACATGGGTGGGAGTGGTTGAAGGACACTAGCATGTCGGCCAATTCATTCTAATCGGGACGGGGTAGACAACCCGATGCATTTATCCATAGGGTCTAAGAAACTCCAAACACATGTCCTATCTCTTTTAAACTCCAACTCCACTACTCTGATCGTCGAACCTCCCATTTCCTATCACAATTCCTTTGCTGACCGATCCTCCACCATACCAGCCAACTTCATACCAACCCGGTGATAGTTTTCATGACCGTTGTATCACCGCCTTGACAGCGGTGGGCTACAACAATAAGGAGCTGTAGAGGGGACTGGCTACTGCTCAATCGACTTAAAATAAGTATTAGGTCAATCGATTGACCCAAACTCTGTTTTAGTCAATTATGCAGCTTTTGCACAATGTCGGGCAACGCCACCCAGCGTTTGCACAAGCCCACAGCTGGACCATGGGCTGCTCCAGTCCGGTACGGTAGTATAGTAATGGCCAAGCCTTTATAAATGACCAATGAATGGACTAAAAAAAAGATGATCAATGAATAACACTCTCACACATATTTGCATGCAATGCAATGGTTAGTGGTTATATGTGCAATCTCACACATGTATATTTACTTTGATATATGTGCAATCTCACCGATGAATAGCACTCTCACATATATTTATTTTTATACATACACATACATGGAAAATGTATTATTACTATGCAAAACTGAGCATAATATAGTGAGATTTCTGCAAAAAAAGTGTTTTCTAAAAAGTAATGGATTACTGACATCGGCATCCTTACAAAAGAAATGAAAAGAAAACTAAAAATGAAATAAAAACTTAGAAAATGAAGTTTTCTATAGAAGAACGAATTAGTAGCATTGGTATAATCTTTTCAAAAAAAACAAAACGATATCAAAATGATGAAATTTTCTAGGAAAGTACAAAACACTTTAAGAAGAAGAAAATGAAAAAGAAAAAACTTTCAAAACTTGCACACAATTTGCACTGAGATTGCACTTTTTCAAATATGCAAAGATAAACATACAATAGTGCAATTTTCGCATTCTATTATAATTTACACAAAGCATAACTGAAATAATCTATTTATTGAAGAAGAAAGAAAATAAAAGAAACTTGCGCACAACTTTACACTCAAGTTGCACTTTATCGTAATATGCAAAAATAATCATATAATCATGAAATTTGGGCACACATTATATATTATTTGTATGTATATAATTACACTCAGCCAAAAAAATAACCGATAAAGATAAAAAAACAAAAAAAACTTTCAAAACTTGCACACAATTTGTACTGGTACTGCACTTTCTAAAATATAATTGTGCATTTTTCATAGAATTACAATTTATACACATATTATATATAAATTACTTATGTGTATATATTTTGTATTCACCCAACACCCAAAATATACCTATAAAAACAGACAAAAAAAAGAAGCGAATACGCACATAAACAACCTAATAAGAAAACACATAACGGGCTTCAGCCCAACAAGAAATCGACTGACTCAAAATATGGGTCAATCAAAAAACATCCAGCCCAATACAGAACAGCACACACAACAGGAAAAAAAACAACTAGCACGCATCTTGGAGCAGCAATCAATGGTTAAAAAATTGACTGACCCAAAATGTAAAATTCAGTCAGCTGAGATGCAGCTAAAGTGGTTGTAGAGGGTATTGAGAGCCAATTCCCCGGTCTGCATGCATTCGAAGTTTTCACCTATCAAGCTTCCGTCAGAGGTCGTCGTGTCCAGTGCGCTGGAGGATATACCGTCCATGCACGCGGCAGATACCCCGGCTGCCCTGGGCGGAACATCTGGCGAAGCTTCATCGAGGATTTTGATTCGTACCACACCCTCCACCTCTACTTCACCGGTACTTTCTCTGCTTTCAGCAACAACCACTACACATACGGCGACGACAAGCGCAACTACACACGGCAATGTAATATACTGAACCTCGCGACCGCTTCACAAACGTGAAACGACTGACTACTGGTACGCAGTAAAGATTTTGTTTGGGCTGGACCATGCAGTTTTGTGTCGCTGCGGCAGTAAACATTACAATTTGATTGTGAAGAGAGCTCCTGCTTCAGTTTACAACCTGCGTTGGTCGACATATACAGTTGCGCTTTGGCTACACTCCCTAGTGAGACAAACGCCGCTACGACGGAGGCTTCAACGGTGACGCCAATCCTTTGGCCCGTGGAAATCGGATCTGAGGACAGCAGTTGCCAAATTTGGTGTTTTGACTCTTTTGTAAAAGTTGAGTCAGACCCTAATTAAAAAAAAATTAGGATCTGACCTTTTTCCTACCGTCGGGGTCGATGGCTATAGCGTATAGCAGCCTACCGCCGAGGCCCTGGCGATAGACAACTTATCCACGTCAGTGCAGCGCAATCTTATCACCAAGATCCCTGGCGGTAGGTGGGTATATAGGATGTGCATGTATAATCATAGTATGAGTATATGTGCGTGCATTCAAGCATTTACGATTGTACATTTTTTTTAAGAAAAAAATGTAAGGTAACACATGCTTAGACAAGCCAGCCGGAGGAGGGGCGCCCGCGGCTGCGCTGGAGCCTATGTGCTTTCTGGTGGCCTGCACGCTGAAGAACCTACGGTCAAAGTAGCTAGCTGCACGAAAAGGACGCCTCCCGCGGCCACGGCCAGCAGCGACGTCCCGGGGCGAAAGCCGATGCTGCTGGACCACGCACTGTGCCTTGCTATCCATGCAAAGGATGGGTCTAGAAGGTTCTGATCAACGGCCGACTCGTGATGAATTTGTTTCCGGAGGGCACCACGGTGATGCCACGATGGCTCGAGCTGGTTTTCCCCGCCAAGGCGCCAACCCTAAAACATGCATGCATATGAGATCCATGCATGTGCCTGTTCCGGAAAATAATATGTGGCTAGTAATAACAAGATGACAACCAAGCTAGCTAGTTTGTGGTTGACAGAGCGCCAGCAAACCACACCTACGTACCCTGTCTCTGGAACCATGGAGTTACATCTCCCACTATGCGGCTATATCTCTCACGTGTCGAAGCACGACTTAGAGGCATAACCGCATTGTGGTTTTGTCACAAGAAGGGTCATCTTCACATAATCCCATGTAATGAACAAGAATGGGATAAAGAGTTGGCTTACAATCGCCACTTCACACAATGAACATATAATTCATACATCATTCAACACACATATAGTCCGACTATGGACGAAGCCAAAAGAAAAGAAGATAACCCAACTGCTAGATCCTCGATCGTCTCAACTGGGCTCCACTACTAATCAACATAAAACGAAACATAGCAACGACCAAGATCTTCATTGAGCTCCCATCTGAGTTCGGTTGCATCACCTGCACTGGTATCATCGGCACCTGCAACTGTTGTGATAGTATCTGGTGAGTCACGAGGACTCAGCAATCTCAAAACCCGCGAGATCAAGACTATTTAAGCTTATGGGTAGGAAGTGGTAATGAGGTGGAGTTGCAGCAAGCACTAAGCAAATATGGTGGCTAACATACGCAAATAAGAGCGAGAAGAGAAGAAAACGGAACGAACGTGAAGGTAGAAGTGATCAAGAAGTGATCCTGAACTCCTACTGTTGGGGAACGTAGTAATTTCAAAAAAATTCATACGCACACGCAAGATCATGGTGATGCATAGCAACGAGAGGGGAGAGTGTATCTACGTACCCTCGTAGACCGAAAGCGGAAGCGTCATGACAACGCGGTTGATGTAGTCGTACGTCTTCACGATCCGACCGATCCACGCACCGAACGTACGGCACCTCCGAGTTCAGCACACGTTCAGCTCGATGACGATCCCCGGACTCCGATCCAGCAGGGTGTCGGGGATGAGTTCCGTCAGCACGACGGCGTGGTGACGATGATGATGTTCTACCGACACAGGGCTTCGCCTAAGCACCGCAACGATATATGACCGAGGTGGAATATGGTGGAGGGGGGCACCGCACACGGCTAAGGAACGATCACGAAGATCAACTTGTGTGTCATGGAGTGCCCCCCTGCCCCCGTATATAAAGGAGCCAAGGGGGAGGAGGCGGTCGGCCAAGGAGGGCGCGCCAAGGAGGAGTCCTACTCCCACCGGGAGTAGGATTCCCCCCCCCCCTTCCAAGTAGTAGGAGTAGGAGTCAAGGAAAGGGGGAAGAGAAGAGAAGGAAGGAGGGGGCGCAGCCCCTCCCCCTAGTCCAATTCGGACTAGGCCTTGGGGGGCGCCCAACCTCTCCTCTCTCTTTCCCCTAAAGCCCAATAAGGCCCATATACTCCCCAGCGAATTCCCGTAACTCTCCGGTACTCCGAAAAATACCCGAATCACTCGAAACCTTTCCTAACTCCGAATATAGTCGTCCAATATATCAATCTTTACGTCTCGACCATTTAGAGACTCCTCGTCATGTCCCCGATCTCATCCGGGACTCCAAACTCCTTCGGTACATCAAAACTCATAAACTCATAATATAACTGTCATCGAAACCTTAAGCGTGCGGACCCTACGGGTTCGAGGACTATGTAGACATGACCGAGACACGTCTCCGGTCAATAACCAATAGCGGAACCTGGATGCTCATATTGGCTCCCACATATTCTACAAAGATCTTTATCGGTCAGACCGCATAACAACATACATTGTTCCCTTTGTCATCGGTATGTTACTTGCCCGAGATTCGATCGTCGGTATCCAATACATAGTTCAATCTCGTTACCGGCAAGTCTCTTTACTTGTTCTGTAATACATCATCCCGTAACTAACTCATTAGCTACATTGCTTGCAAGGCTTATAGTGATGTGCATTACCGAGAGGGCCCAGAGATACCTCTCCGACAATCGGAGTGACAAATCCTAATCTTGAAATACGCCAACCCAACATGTACCTTCGGAGACACCTGTAGAGCTCCTTTATAATCACCCAGTTACGTTGTGACGTTTGGTAGCACACAAAGTGTTCCTCCGGTAAACGGGAGTTGCATAATCTCATAGTCATAGGAACATGTATAAGTCATGAAGAAAGCAATAGCAACATACTACACGATCAAGTGCTAAGCTAACAGAATGGGTCAAGTCAATCACATCATTATCCCAATATGTGATCCCGTTAATCAAATGACAACTCTTTTTTCCATGGCTAGGAAACATAACCATCTTTGATAAACGAGCTAGTCAAGTAGAGGCATACTAGTGACACACTTAGTTTGTCTATGTATTCACACATGTATCATGTTTCCGGTTAATACAATTCTAGCATGAATAATAAACATTTATCATGATATAAGGAAATAAATAATAACTTTATTATTGCCTCTAGGGCATATTTCCTTCAGTCTCCCACTTGCACTAGAGTCAATAATCTAGCTCACATCATCATGTGATTTAACACCAATATTCATATCTATATATGATTAACACCCATAGTTCACATTGTCATGTGACCAAAACCCAAAGGTTTACTAGAGTCAATAGTCTAGTTCACATGGCTATGTGATTAACACCCAAAGAGTACTAAGGTATGATCATGTTTTGCTTGTGAGAGAAGTTTAGTCAATGGGTCTGACACATACAGAGCCGTATGTATTTTGCAAATATTCTATGTCTACAATGCTCTGCATGGAGCTACTCTAGCTAATTGCTCCCACTTTCAATATGTATCCAGATTGCGACTTAGAGTCATCTGGATCAGTGTAAAAGTTTGCACCGATGTAACTTTTACGACGAACTCTTTTATCACCTCCATAATCGAGAAACATCTCCTTAGTCCTCACTAAGGATATTCTTGACTGTTGTCCAGTGATCTACTATTAGATCAAAATTGTATTCCTTTGCCTAAACTCAGAGCAAGGTATACAATAAGTCTGGTTCACAGCATAGCATACTTTATAGAACCTATGATTGAGGCATAGGGAGTGACTTTTCATTCTCTTTCTATTTTCTGCCATGGTTGGGTCTTGAGTCTTACTCAACTTCACACCTTTGCATCACAGGCAAGAAATCCTTCTTTGACTGTTCCATTTTGAACTATTTCAAAAATTTATCAAGGTATGTACTCATTGAAAAATCTTATCCAGCGTCTTGATCTATCTATATAGATCTTGATGCTCAATGTGTAAGCAGCTTCACTGAGGTCTTTCTTTGAAAAACTCCTTTCAAACACTTCTTTATGCTTTCCGGAAAATTCTACATCATTTCTGATCAACAATATGTCATTCACATATACTTATCAGAAAGGTTGTTGTGCTCCCACTCACTTTCTTGTAAATACAGGCCTTTCCAAAAGTCTGTATAAAACCATATGCTTTGATCAACTCATCAAAGCGTATATTCCAACTCTGAGATGCTTGCACCAGTCCATCGATGGATCGCTGGAGCTTGCACATTTTGTTAGCACCTTTCGGATCGACAAAACCTTCTGGTTGCATCATATACAACTCTACTTCCAGAAATCCATTCAGGAACACAGTTTTGATATCCATTTGCCAGATTTCATAAAATGTGGCAATTGCTAACATGATTCAGACAGACTTAAGCATCGTTATGAGTGAGAAAATCTCATCATATTCAACACTTTGAACTTGTTGAAAACCTTTCGCAACAAGTCGAGCTTAGTAAATAGTAACACTACTATCAGTGTCCGTCTTCCTTTTGAAGATCCATTTATTTTCTATGGCTTGCCGATCATCGGGCAACTCCATCAAAGTCCACACTTTGTTCTCATACATGGATCCCATCTCAGATTTCATGGCTTCAAGCCATTTCGTGGAATCTGGGTTCATCATCGCTTCCTCATAGTTCGTAGGTTAATCATGGTCTAGTAACATGACTTCCAGAACATGATTACCGTACCACTCTGGTGCGGATCTTTACTCTGGAAGACCTACGAGGTTTGGTAGCAACTTGATTTGAAGTTTCATGATCATCGTCATTAACTTCCTCATTAATTGGTGTAGGAATCACTGTAACTGATTTCTGTGATGAACTACTTTCCAATAAGGGAGCAGGTATAGTTACCTCATCAAGTTCTACTTTCCTCCCACTCACTTCTTTCGAGAGAAACTCCTTCTCTAGAAAGGATCCATCTTAGCAACGAATAACTTGCCTTCGGATCTGTGATAGAAGGTGTACCCAACAGTTTCCTTTGGGTATTCTATGAAGACGCACTTCTCCAATTTAGGTTCGAGCTTATCAGGTTGAAACTTTTTCACATAAGCATCGCAGCCCCAAACTTTAAGAAACGACAACTTTGGTTTCTTGCCAAACCACAGTTCATAAGGCGTCGTCTCAATGGATTTTGATGGTGCCCTATTTAAAGTGAATGCAACTGTCTCGAATGCATAACCCCAAAACGATAGTGGTAAATCGGTAAGAGACATCATAGATTGTACTATATCCAATAAAGTACTATTATGATGTTCGGACACACCATTAAGCTGTGGTGTTTCAGGTGGCATGAGTTTGTGAAACTATTCCACATTGTTTTAATTGAAGACCAAACTCGTAACTCAAATATTTGTCTCCGCGATCAAATTGCAGAAACTTTATTTTCTTGTTACGATCATTCTCCACTTCACTCTGAAATTCTTTGAGCTTTTCAAATGTTTCAGACTTGTGCTTCATTAAGTAGATATACTCATATCTGCTCAATTCATCTTGTGAAGGTCAGAAAATAACGATACCCGCCACGAGCATCAACACTCATTGGATCGTATACATCAGTATGTATTATTTCCAACAAGTCAGTATCTCGTTCCATTGTTCCGAAGAACGGAGTTTTAGTCATCTTGCCCAAAAGGCACAGTTCGCAAGCATCAAATGATTCATAATCAAGTGATTCCAAAAACCCATCAGCATGGAGTTTCTTCATGCGCTTTACACCGATATGACCCAAACGGCAGTGCCACAAATAAGTTGCACTATCATTATCAACTTTGCATCTTTTGGCATCAATATTATGATTATGTGTATCACTACGACCGAGATCCAACAAACTATTTTCATTGGGTGTATGACCATTGAAGTTTTTATTCATGTAAACAGAACAACAATTATTCTCTGATTTTAAAGGAAAACCCGTTTTGCAATAAACATAATCAAATCATATTCATGCTCAACGCAAATGCCAAATAACATTTATTTTGGTTCAACACTAATCCCGAAAGTATAGGGAGTGTGCGATGACGATCATATCAAACTTGGAACCACTTCCAACACACATCGTCACTTCACCCTCAACTAGTCTCTGTTTATTCTGTAACTCCTGTTTCGAGTTACTAATTTTTAGCAACCGAACAAGTATCAAATACTCAGGTGCTACTATAAACACTAGTAAGGTACACATCAATAACCTGTATATCAAATATACCTTTGTTCACTTTGCCATCCTTCTTATCCACCAAATATTTAGGGTATTTCCGTTTCCAGTGACCATTTCCTTTGCAGTGTAAGCACACAGTTTCAGGCTTTGGTTCAGCTTTGGGCTTCTTTGTGGGAGTGACAACTTGCTTGTCATTCTAGTTGAAGTTCCCTTTCTTTCCCTTTGCCCTTTTTCTTGAAACTAGTGATCTTATCAACCATCAACACTTGATGCTCTTTCTTGATTTCTACCTTCGTCGATTTCAACATCACGAAGAGCTTGGGAATCGTTTTCGTCATCCCTTGCATAATATAGTTCATCACAAAGTTCTACTAACTTGGTGATGGTGACTAGAGAATTCTGTCAATCACTATCTTGTCTGGAAGATTAACACCCACTTGATTCAAGCGATTGTAGTATCCAGACAATCTGAGCACATGCTCACTAGTTGAGCGATTCTCCTCCATCTTTTAGCCATAGAATTTGTTGGAGACTTCATATCTCTCAACTCAGGTATTTGCTTGAAATATTAAATTCAACTTCTGGAACATCTCATATGGTCCATGACGTTCAAACGTCTTTGAAGTCCCGATTCTAAGCCGTTAAGCATGGTGCACTAAACTATCAAGTATTCATCATATTGAGCTAGCCAAACGTTCATAACGTCTGCATCTGCTCCTGCAATAGGTCTGTCACCTAGCGGTGCATTAAGGACATATTTCTTCTGTGCAGCAATGAGGATAAACCTCAGATCACGGATCCAATCCGCATCATTGCTACTAACATCTTTCAACACAATTTTCTCTAGGAACATATCAAAATAAACATATGAAAGCAACAACGCAAGCTATTGATCTACAACATAATTTGCAAAATACTACCAGGACTAAGTTCATGATAAATTTAAGTTCAATTAATCATATTACTTAAGAACTCCCACTTAGACAGACATCTCTCTAGTCATCTAAGTGATCACGTGATCCAAATCAATTAAACCATGTCCGATCATCACATGAGATGGAGTAGTTTCAATGGTGAACATCACTATGCTGATCATATCTACTATATGATTCACGTTCGACCTTTCAGTCTCCGTGTTCCGAGGCCATATTTGTATATGCTAGGCTCGTCAAGTTTAACCTGAGTATTTCGCGTGTGCAACTGTTTTGCACCCGTTGTATTTGAACGTAGAGCCTATCACACCCGATCATCACATGGTGTCTCAGCACGAAGAACTTTCACAACGGTGCATACTCAGGGAGAACACTTCTTAATAATTTAGTGAGAGATCATCTTAAAATGCTACCGTCAATCAAAGCAAGATAAGATGCATAAAGGATAAACATCACATGCAATCAATATAAGTGATATGATATGGCCATCATCTTCTTGTGCTTGTGATCTCCATCTCCGAAGCACCGTCGTGATCACCATCGTCACCGGCGCGACACCTTGATCTCCATCGTAGCATCGTTGTCGTTACGCCATCTATTGCTTCTACGACTATCGCTACCGCTTAGTGATAAAGTAAAGCAATTACAGGGCGTTTGCATTTCATACAATAAAACGACAACCATATGGCTCCTGCCAGTTGCCGATAACTTCGGTTACAAAACATGATCATCTCATACAATAAAATATAGCATCACATTTTGACCATATCACATCACAACATGCCCTGCAAAAACAAGTTAGACGTCCTCTACTTTGTTGTTACAAGTTTTATGTGGCTGCTACGGGCTGAGCAAGAACCGTTCTTACCTACGCATCAAAACCACAATGATAGTTCATCAAGTTAGTGCTGTATTAACCTTCTCAAGGACCAGGCATAGCCACACTTGGTTCAACTAAAGTTGGAGAAACAGACACCCGCTAGTCACCTGTGTGATAGCACGGCGGTAAAACCAGTCTCGCGTAAGCGTACGCATAATGTCGGTCCGGGCCGCTTCATACAACAATACCGCTGAACCAAAGTATGACATGCTGGTAAGCAGTATGACTTGTATCGCCCACAACTCACTTGTGTTCTACTCGTGCAAATAACATCAATGGATAAAACCTAGGCTCTGATACCACTGTTGGGGAACGTAGTAATTTCAAAAAAAATCATACGCACACGCAAGATCATGGTGATGCATAGCAACGAGAGGGGAGAGTGTATCTAGCTATGTACCCTTGTAGACCGACAGCGGAAGCGTTATGACAACACAGTTGATGTAGTCGTACGTCTTCACGATCCGACCGATTCAAGCACCGAACGTACGGCACCTCCGAGTTCAGCACACGTTCAGCTCGATGACGATCCCCGGACTCCGATCCAGCAGGGTGTCGGGGATGAGTTCCTTCAGCATGACGGCGTGGTGACGATGATGATGTTCTACGGACGCAGGGCTTCGCCTAAGCACCGCAACGATATGACCGAGGTGGAATATGGCCGAGGGGGGCACCGCACACCGCTAAGGAACGATCACGAAGATCAACTTGTGTGTCATGGAGTGCCCCCCTGCCCCCGTATATAAAGGAGCCAAGGGGGAGTGGGCGGCCGGTCAAGGAGGGCGCGCCAAGGAGGAGTCCTACTCCCATCGGGAGTAGGATTCCCCCCTTCCAAGTAGTAGGAGTAGGAGTCAAGGAAAGGGGGAAGAGAAGAGAAGGAAGGAGGGGCGCAGCCCCTCCTCCTAGTCCAATTCGGACTAGGCCTTGGGGGGGCGCCCAGCCTCTCCTCTCTCTTTCCTATAAAGCCCAATAAGGCCCATATACTCCTCGGCGAATTCCGGTAACTCTCCGGTACTCCGAAAAATACCCGAATCACTCGGAACCTTTCCGAACTCCGAATATAGTCGTCCAATGTATCGATCTTTACGTCTCGACCATTTCGAGACTCCTCGTCATATCCCCGATCTCATCCGGGACTCCGAACTCCTTCGGTACATCAAAACTCATAAACTCATAATATAATTGTCATCGAAACCTTAAGCGTGCGGACCCTACGGGTTCGATAACTATTTAGACATGACCGAGACACGTCTCCGGTCAATAACCAATAGCGGAACCTGGATGCTCATATTGGTTCCCACATATTCTATGAAGATCTTTATCGGTCAGACCGCATAACAACATACATTGTTCCCTTTGTCAGCGGTATGTTACTTGCCCGAGATTCGATCGTCGGTATCCAATACCTAGTTCAATCTCGTTACCAGCAAGTCTCTTTACTCGTTCCGTAATACATCATCCCGTAACTAACTCATTAGCTACATTGCTTGCAAGGCTTATAGTGATGTGCATTACCGAGAGGGCCCAGAGATACCTCTCCGACAATCGGAGTGACAAATCCTAATCTTGAAATACGCCAACCCAACATGTACCTTCGGAGACACCTGTAGAGCTCCTTTATAATCACCCAGTTACGTTGTGACGTTTGGTAGCACACAAAGTGTTCCTCCGGTAAACGGGAGTTGCATAATCTCATAGTCATAGGAACATGTATAAGTCATGAAGAAAGCAATAGCAACATACTACACGATCAAGTGCTAAGCTAACAGAATGGGTCAAGTCAATCACATCATTATCCCAATATGTGATCCCGTTAATCAAATGACAACTCTTTTTTCCATGGCTAGGAAACATAACCATCTTTGATAAACGAGCTAGTCAAGTAGAGGCATACTAGTGACACACTTAGTTTGTCTATGTATTCACACATGTATCATGTTTCCGGTTAATACAATTCTAGCATGAATAATAAACATTTATCATGATATAAGGAAATAAATAATAACTTTATTATTGCCTCTAGGGCATATTTCCTTCACCTACTTACGTCAAACATAACCCAAAACCGTGTTCACTTCTCGGACTCCGCCGAAAAGAGACCATCACGGCTACACACGCGGTTGATGCGTTTTAATTAAGTCAAGTGTCAAGTTCTCTACAACCGGATATTAACAAATTCTCATCTGCCTCATAACCGCGGGCACGGCTTTCGAAAGATAATACCCTGCAGGGGTGTCCCAACTTAGCCCATCATAAGCTCTCACGGTCAACGAAGGATATTCCTTCTCCCAGGAAGACCTGATCAGTCTCGGAATCCCGGTTTACAAGACATTTTGGCAATGGTAAAACAAGACCGGCAAAGCCGCCCGATGTGCCGACAAATCCCATAGGAGCTGCACATATCTCGTTCTCAGGGCACACCGGATAAACACTACGTAAAACTAAAACCAGCCCTCAAGTTTCCCTGAGGTGGCGCTGCAAGTGGCTCTAGTTCGGACCAACACTCGGAGGAGCACTGGCCCGGGGGGGTTAAAATAAAGATGACCCTTAAGTCTGCAGAACCCAAGGGAAAAAGGCTTAGGTGGCAAATGTTAAAACTAAGGTTGGGCCTTGCTGGAGGAGTTTTATTCAAAACAAACTGTCAAGGGGGTCACATAAATCACCCAACCGCGTAAGGAACGCAAAATCAAGGAACATAACACCGGTATGACGGAAACTAGGGCGGCAAGAGTGGAACAAAACACCAGGCATAAGGCCGAGCCTTCCACCCTTTACCAAGTATATAGGTGCATTAATTAAATAAGAGATATTGTGATATCCCAACATAATCATGTCCATCCTGGAGCAATCTTCAACTTCACCTGCAACTAACAACGCTATAAGAGGGGCTGAGCAAAGCGGTAACATAGCCAAACAACGGTTTGCTAGGAAGGGTGAAAAAGGTTAGAGGTTGACATGGCAAATTGGGAGGCTTGATCAAAAAGAGATAGGTAGCGCATCATAGCGATAGAACGAAGCAACTAGCATAGCAATGATAGTAATGAGATCCAAGGTGACGGTCATCTTGCATGAAATCCCGCTAGGAAGAAGAACGAGTCCATGAAGAAGATGAAACCACGAAGACGAACCAAGCGTAGACGAACGAATCCTCACGATCGCAACGAAACAGGAACTATCGAGAAGAAGCACACAACATAGTAAACACACCACACATGAACAAGGCATGATGCTCAACCAAGTATGATGCATGACAAGGCTACATGAGGCTACTCATGGCAAAAGATGATGCATATAAGAGCAACACTTTAAGGCAAGTTTAAATGAGGCCGGGAACAACATATAACAATTCCGGCAAGTCCTCATATGCAAATTTCAAAATTGGTCCAGATCTGAATAAACCTTATGTTCAAGTTGTTAAACAGCAAGTCAAGAAGCTCCAAGATGATCTACACGAGATTCTAGTCAAGCAACATATAAAATTCATTTAGTTCGGAGCTACGGCCTAAAAGATATGAGCAAAACAAGTTAAACATGGCATTGATGCAAAATGCATACAAACATCAAGCAAACACCTCAAAATAAGGATGCAACATGATAATATGAAACTACATGCAAAATCAAGCAAGTTTCATATAGAGCACACTCAAAACGGAGCAACGGTTCAACACACACACATGAAACAAGTTATAATAACAATCTGTTCAAAACAGCAACTAGGCATCTAGCAAGCATCAAAACAACATGCTACAGCACCCCAACATGAGAACAAAAGGCATGGACATGATGTACAGGTAAAGCATAACAAAACATGAACACTAAGCTATCTCCAGAAATCACTAGAACATGCTCAAAAACACATGGCAAGATTGCAATCAATAACAGTTTACAGGCTTAGCAGAAATAACATCAGGTTGCAATGTTTAGAGCTATCAAACAACATGCTACAGGAACTTAACATGGCAAACAAAGGCATGGAATAAATCTACTAATTGCATAAAACAAAAGTTCTTTACTGACCATGAGTCAAAAAGAATCAAAAAAGAAAATGAGCGAGACTGCGAAGAGAAAATGCAAGCATGCTATGGACCAGAAATGTACCCTGCTTGAGAAAAAGGCCAAAACGTGCGCCTACATGCGTAATACCGAAATTTGTTAGCCTTTTTTACACGCGGAGGAGCATGCAAAGCATGCACGCACGCCAGTCACATTCACAGTTCACAACTTGGAAGCAAGCCAGGCACGCATGAACCATCTAACCAGGTTGCTAAGTTCCGGACTAAAAATGCTAAAACTATAGACTACGACCAAAAACACCCTTTTAACCTCGATAATGACGAGTGTAGCACGAAATGCAAAATGAGCCACCCCTGAAAGCATTTTAAGATGTGACCTTTTCGCTACTGTCAAATAACGTGTGGCTAATGTATGCAAGCTACCGTCATAGTCAACAGCGGGAGCCGTAGGTTCATGCTCAGTCATGGCCGCTGGCCATGCAGACTTAGCAAAAGTCTACCGTCGACGATGTTGGCGGTAGCCCTTGGAACGTGTTTGGTAGGCCCGCGCAGAAAGATTTTGGTCTATTGCTTGACTGCATTTATTGTTGGTTTTGCATAGCATGAAACGTAAAGCATCACTTGACCTGTCGCGCTAGGAACGTTCAGATCGGCAGTTCCCAGGGAGCTAGGCTGAGGTGAGCCACAGCAAGCGCACATGGTGGGCCCCTTGCACGAGAAAAGGCTGGAGGGATGCGAGCTACTACATAGCGTGTACGTGCAATCTTCTTCTACCTCCATTAATTTCCTTTCTTCCTTGTCCGTTCTAATCTACACAACGGTACTTTGATTCGAGATAAGCGCTACACGAAAATGATGCACATCGATGTTATGGTTCCCTTTTTGCGATCGTTTCGTCGACCGTAAATGCACAATTTTGTGTTCATTTTTTGGATATTTTGGACGAATGTTGTCAAATTCGTCGCACATGGTCGATTATTTGGAATTTTCTTTGACCAGTAACTTCATCTCGCAGTTCCATACGACATTTGTGTTGCAAGTTTTCTATTTCCATGATCGTAAACGAGAAGATCTACATATTCGTCCACATTGTATGTCTCTCCTCTGTCCTCTACCTCAGAGCCCTCCTATTCGTCCCTCTTGACGCCGACGGCGTTCCTCTTGAAATCCTTGCGCGCATCCTAATACACTGAAGTCGTTTTCGGCGTCGTTCATCTCGGCCTCCTCTCTCACGTCCTACTGCGCTCACGCTGTCATGGCGCGCGCACTGCATTTCTCCTTCTCTGTCCTCTAACTTCGTGCGGATTTTCTCTGCGGCGACATGCTAGCAACAAGTTTGCCATGCCGCCGACGGGTTCGCTCGTCCACGACTCCGTGCATGTCATGTAAGACGCGTGGCCACGGTCACTGTCCACATTAGTCGCCGTGGTTCAACAACACTGCATTTCTCCTCTGCCATCCTCTGCCTCAGCGCTCCTCAGCACGGACTTTCTCTGCGACGACGACGCTAGCAACTAGTTAGTCGCGACGCCGGCAGAAACACTTGCCGGAGAATCTGTGCTTGTCTTGCCGGACACGGCGCCTCGGTCACCGTCCACTGCAATCATGAGATACAGTGTAACAGTGTGTGTTAAGTGTAAGTGTTAGCTCTTTTTATCAGATCACGTGTATACAACCGAACACCATGATCCGATTCCGAGCTAATATAAGACACTAAACGCTATGCCAAAATTGCTTTTCTAATGCAAGAGGCCTAGATGCGGGCGACCAAACAATGTGCAGATTTCGAAAAAAAATATCATGTTTTTCCTCGACCAGGCTCCGTTGAGCTAGGCTTCACCGGAAAGGTAACCAAACACGCCCTTAGATTCTATTCTGAACCCGGCCACAGTAGCCACCCAAAGAGGCAAGTGGCTGCACCTTCATGTTGCATGTCAACCATTACCATGGAGTAGGGCAAAATACACTATTCTCGTGAAATACGAAATGACCCAAGCCTGAAACTATTTCAAGATATGATCCTTTTGGCTACTGCCAAACAACATAAGGTTGACATGCAACATAAACAACAGCGCTAGCCCTTGGTACATGCTTTGGTTGACGGTCGCTGACCATGCAGACTTGGCAAAAGTCTACCACAGACATGGTCAGCACTCGCCGACCGAGCATGGACCAAGGGCTACCATTGTCGGCTCATGGACCAAAAAGCCACTCTTCATACCGCATTCTCATGACCCAACTTATTCAATCACTTTCATTATCTTTCTATTGCTACAATTCGACAACAAAAAACATCCCCCAGAATTCCTGTTCGATAGGGAAAAAATAGCTCTTCAACCAGAAATAGCAAGCAACATGTTTTTCTTCTCTTTTCCGGGCATACACCATATCGGGTAACGCCACTGGCAAACACCTGGGAACGCAACACTTCCTATAACAGAAAAAGCAATATCTGAAATCTTTAAGCAACTAAAAAAGACGTATACCATATACCCTCCTAAATCGAGAGAAAGTTAGGTCGTCAGTATCTCACTACTAAAACTTCCATCGATCAGATTCTAGGTGGTTTGCAGCTGGTCTTGTGTCCAACGCTAGCTAGGTTCTGATCTTGTTACAGACTAGTCCTAGCTAGCAAGTGGCCATTAGCTCCAGTCATCGTTGTATCGCCGTACTTCCGAAAGCAATTCGCAGCATCCCCATGAGACCTCCGATCGGCCGTCGACCAGAACCTTCTCCGTCGGGTATTTATATTCGTGCGTTCCATGCATATGTCGTCCATCCTTCGTGCCTTCTTTTTCTTCTTCTTGTCCTTCTTCTCAAGCTCACTCTAGCCCGGTCAATGGAGAGCAAGGCGCAGCACCACGACGGTGTGACCAGCAGCCGCGGCCCCCGCCCCAAGACGCCCTCGCCGCGTCCGCTGGCCGCCGTCGTCGGCCAGAATGCGGCCTTCTCCTGCGACTACAGCACCTACAGGTTCTTCAGGGCGATGGCGCTTGCTGGCCACCAGAATGCGCACAGTCTCGAGCGCATCCTCTCCAAGCGCAAGCGCCAACTCGTCGCCCTGGAGCCGGCCGTCCCCAGGCTCCACGCCGGCGGGAAGCGCTCGCTGTCTTCCGCTGCGGCGCCCGTGCTGGCGGATTGGACGTCGTCGGCTTTGGTTCGTGACAGCGGTGATGCGGCCACCGCCACGCCGGAGGTGGATTTGTCGCTGAGGCTCTGTTCGTCGTCCATCACTGCGCCGGAGGTGGACTTGTCGCGCACCACTGCGCCGGAGGTGGACTTGTCGCTCAGGCTGTGGTCTGGTCCTCGCAGTACTACCGGGAGAGGTGGAGACGTGACCCAGCCGCGTACGGGATCGGGATCTCGGCGACGCAAAAATCAGGCCGAGAAGATATAAAACGCGGGTGATTAAAACCGGTTAATGGGTCTGTACGTCTACCGTCTACGTATGTGAAAGTCTTCAGTTGCTATGCAAATAAATTTGTTGGTAAGTCTTCAGTTACTATGTTCCAAAAAAAAAGTCTTCAGTTACTGTACAAATTTTATATTCACTTTATTATGCTTGTAACAATCCGTTTATCTAGTGCAAGAAGGAAATGTAATATAAAATATTCTCAAAATCGCTCTATTTATACCTATACCTATATGTAAAACAACAAATTTGCTTATTCTCACCTACTCCCTCCGTTCCAAAATAGATGACTCAACTTTGTACAAATAACTTTGTACAAAGTTGAGTCATCTATTTTGGAACGAAGGGAGTAGATGAGAATTAGCGACATCTAAGTTATCCACCGCACAATCTGGCTGCTGTAAAATTCGTGCAATCTGTTTGATCAGGCGGGCACTCTGTCATTGGCCGGGCCTGTTTTTCTCTCTGTCGCTGCATGTGTTGTTTGCTATGACCGAGCCTGTTTTTGCTCTTTTGCTAAAAATATATATGTATGTGTCTCTGTTACCCCTATGAACTGTGTTTTTCTTTCTCAAGTATATACTGTGTTGTCTCGAGCTGGAAGTCAACCCTTTTCAGCATTGTCTCGAGCCGTTTGTTTTTGGACTCCATTGCATATCTGATGTCAGGTTTATTTTATCATGGAAAATCGAACGTCTTTTATGAAAGTTTGTGTTTGCCGAGTATGGCAAGTTTAGTAGCAAGCATGTCAAATCCAGATCTGTTTGTTTTTTTGTCAGGAAATTGCGTGCTCGTAAACTAAATTTCCCATCTCACACCAACTAAATTTGTTGTAAAATTGTTCGATTTGCTATGCTTAAAAATCTGACATCAGTTTTATAGCATTACCATTGTTTTTTGCGTCACCATGAGTTGTGTCAAACTATTTTGTTGTTGTTGTTGTTATGGGCTGTGTTTTATGTCTGTGTAGAGTAAAAATAGTCAAGCTTCTTTATGATCCCACCGTCATTCTCAATACCTAACTGAGCTCGACCCTTTTTTTGTCGTATTTGCAAGTCCATTCTGACACGTTATTGAGGCCAGCCGCCTTTTTGTCGTAGATGCAACTTCAGTCCAAACATGTAAATTTTATTGTCCAGTTGCAAGTTTGCCTTCAATACGCAACTGGGCCTAACCATTTTTCTCGCATTTGTAAGTTCAATCTCTACACGCAACTAAGGGCACAACCTTTTTTGACCCAGTTGCAATTCAACCCTAACATGCAACAAGGAGCTCGCTTTTTTTCCAAGTCGACAGTCCACCCTCGATACACAACTTGGCCTGGACCCACGTTCTTTTTCTAGTTGCAAGTCCCACCATCGGCAAAGAACGGGTGCTCGGCCCTTTTGTCCCTTCTCCATCCCCGACATGAAACTGAGGGCTGCATTTTTTGTCCCAATTGCAAATCCACTCTCGATAGGCAAGTGGACCCTACCCATTCTTTTGTCTGAATTGCAAGCCAACCCTGGACAGGCAACTATGGGGGCAACTCATTTTTGTCCCGTAGCGGCATATATGCCTGGGCAAGGTTATACAAGATCTGCGAGAGATGCTCTAATAAGGGTATGTTTGGACTGTGTCCAAAGTGGACCCTACCAGACTTTTAGTCATGACAAAATTGTTTTTGTTTGGATGGTTGCTACTGTAATTTTTTAGTGTGCCAGCACTCCTTTTGCCAACTCTAGTCCATTTTCCTGATTAAATTAAGGAGGCACGTATGCATACAGATACAGCTGTTGCTACAAAATTGATTAAATTAGCTGACATGCGAATGGGCACCTTTATTTAGTTTCAGTTCCAGACATCACAAACAATCGATGAATCGTCATCCTCTGCTCCACAAATAATACTACAGCAGTACCTAGCTGGAGTTTCCTATACAACAACAAAAAATCCCACTACTACAACTACTATATATGTATTGCTCCATACAGACCTGAAAAAACGGCGCCAATCATATTCGAAATCAGAGCCGCATTTCTCATGTTCGGTCGATCATTTCGCTAGATTTTCTAAGTGGTGTTGAATCGTTCGTTCGTTTCTGCAATTGTTACCAGACGTCTCTCAGGTATCTCCCTTCCGTCTGAAGGTTTTTCACATAGCCCTCCGTCTTGGAGCTGTCCAGAGAGCCCTGTAATGAAAAGCGAATGACTGGTCAGTTCAGTGAAACCAAAAGGAACTCTCCTAGAGACCAAAATGGATGTGCGTTGCGTCACCTGTTCCTGAACTATGGTGTGCAGCGCGCGGTGCACGTCCCTTGCCATGCCCTTGGCGTCGCCGCAGACGTACACATAGCCGCCCTGGGAAACGATGCTCCACAGCTCTGCAGCCTGCAAAGATTGTTTGCACGTGCATGGTTAAGCGAGGAAAACAGGGATTAATTGCACCTAATCAACGACAGGACATGAATAAACAGTGAGTCATCAATCAGGTTACCTTCTCTGCCATTTTGTGTTGGACGTACTCTTTTGTAGGACCCTCACGAGAAAAGGCGACGACTAACTCGGAGAGGGCTCCCGATTCAGCAAAGTTGTTCAGCTCGTCCTCGTATATGAAGTCCTGGAGAAATAAAATGTAAATCAGACAGTTTTCGCATAAGTTATACAAGTGTTTTTTATCAGCCATGAGATCCTTTACTAGATGCAAAATGCAAATGCAGAAAAGTTTTCGGACAGGCGACAAGGAGCTAAGAGGCATAGCAATTGGGAAGATATATGTAAGAATCTGAAATAGGATATGAATTATAGATGACATGCATGCTGTAGATGAAGCTGAATAATAGAGGTCATACCATCTGGCGGTTTCTGCACCCGAAGAACAGGATGGCACGGCCCAGTTCCACCCCGGTCTCTTTTAAAGCTAATCTTTCCTGCCAATGCCAAATGGATTGGATACACAAATTAACACACTAAAGAGTGAAAAGCTTTAAGAACACTGGGAGAAACAAGGGGACAAAACAAACCTGTAAGAAGCCCCTGAAAGGTGCAAGGCCAGTCCCAGGGCCCACCATTATAATAGGCACTGTAGGATCAGCAGGCAATTTGAAGTTTGACTGCCTCACGAAAATTGGAGCCCAACTGCATTCTTTGCTCTCTTCCGAGGGAGTTGAATTCTGTGTTCAGCCATGTAGGGTCATCAGAATAAAATGTTTGCAAAATGACAAGATGGTCACTGGCAAATATTTCAAATGGTTTTTACAAAAATACTTGGCTACATAGTACATACAAATCATTATTATTATTTTAATTGCACTCACATCTCAAACTCAAAGTACAAATGTTTGTGTGGCCACCTATATTTGACAAGATGGTCACTGGCAGGTTACGTCACTGAACCAAATGAGCTCTATGGTATCATCATCCATTTAATTAATTTACACAGCCACACAGTGGCAGGGCCAGAAAAATAAGATGAGGAGGGCCGAGTATTGTTCAACCTTGTTGGGGTGGGCCAATCCATCAAAAACACCCATTTTAGCAAAAAAATCACTGCTACTATTCATATATTAGGCCTAAATCACAGATGTTAGGGGGGGCCAGGGCCCTGGCTGGCACCCCCCTGTCTCCGCCACTGTAGCCACACAGGGGAAGCACACATTGAAAATGTTGAGAATGATTAATAGAGGATGATTAGTCGTTCACTTAAACATACAAAGCAAGGCCAGCAGACTGAACTAGAAATTTCAGTCCAACATCATTAAACCTGGGAAAACATGTGTTATTTAAGGAGTTCTCAAGTTTAAAAAATGGAAGTTGCCTCGACATGTCCAGGATAGATTGAACAAATGGGGGTTGAGTCCAAACATATAAGTGAGCAATAGGGACAACTTCAATTATCTTGCCAAAGGTCAAAAGGTTTCCATGCTTGTAACTATATTATAGAAACAAAGTTCTGCCCTGTGACCATGAAGAGACATGAGTGTACCTTCATCCAAGTAGAACAAACTCCTTTATGGATCCTTCCAGTTGGGGTTTGCCCATGAACTAGTGAACATGTTACATGAATTCTTGTAGGTGCCATTCTGCAACGATATGATATATGAATCTTGACTGACTAATCAATTTGTTTATGTAACATAGGGAATTATTTCAAAGACGAGATACCTTGGTGAGGAAGATATTGAGTAGTATCTCGGCTGAAGGCGAGGAGCAATAGCTGCAAAGAAGACACCAAGCGGAGGTTTCGCTGATGGAAACTCCGAAATAACTTCTAAGAGACTTCTTTGACTAGCGATTATCCACTGAGAATATTCCTTCTGACCAATGAAATTCATGTGAGAAAGATGACACCATTATTGGAGAGTATGAATTTATCCTAGATTACAAACCAACCTTTCCAGCAGGAGATGCTAGATGTCTGAGCCGCTCGGCCTCTTTGGGATCAGATGCATGAGCGGCCAAGGCAAGTAAAACACTCTGCAGAAACCCATCAGAAAATATTTATGAATACAAACATATGATGCAGCGAGAGAACAAATATGCGAAAACAAAATATTCACCTTTTTAGGTGAATTCAACAGATCGGCATATCTGGCAAGTGCAACCCTCACAGTACAGGGAGATGGGAAAGGAGGTGGCAAAGAGCCCCCAAAAAGTGGAGTGCCATCCTCTTGGTCAGCATAAATTGAGAAATAAGTATCTGGTGAATAATCTAATAGCTTTTCTGCCTCCTCTACAGTCTCAATTGAATTTTCTGCGTACACACCAACATGATCTCCAGTCTCATATCTGGAATGAAAATGAGGAATAATCAGCCGACTAAAGACCAATCACATAAACTGGTTATTACCCCCTATTCTCAAAAACTGACAGAGCTAGATCCTACAATATCCTTACGTGAGGCTAGTTCCTGCAATGTCAAACTCCAAATGAATGCAGGACCGGTCAGAAGCTGGTGTGTGAAGCTCCCGTCGCACAGCCACATTTGCCCTGGAAAAGAAGTGTGGTAAGAGTTCGCTCATAGTAAAATAAAAATGGGCCTAGTCACATGAAAGCAAGAAGGGCATACCTGCAAGGATGTTGACTGTCATAGATGACATGACCATTGCTAAGACTGAAAGACTTGTTGATATGTGTGGCATCCTCTGGTTTGGTAAGCACGATTCTATATTGCGGAATAGCGGCCGTGTAAGGAGATTGTGCCGCTGAAGAATTATCTTCGACGCGGAGCAGTTTGTCCAATTCTGGCCACAGCAGTTCCTTCCTGTAGTCAAATAAACAAACCGTTAGCGTTTGATTCGTAAGACTCTCAAGGTCTAAAGTTGAGATCAAGATATGTGCAGAAACAGGACCACCATGCACAAGCCGATAAAACTACCAACTGTCCTGATTTCGAAAGTTCAGATCAAGGTTAAGCTCATCGCCGTACATACCAGGCGTTGAAGTCATCCTCAATGCATTGATCATCATCTCCAAGGCCAACAGGAACTATGCGCTTTCCACCTGCAGAAACATCATGAACAAAAGTTAACCACTAGCAGATGACAAAGGGGACAACAAAACTAGGGAAAAATATGTAATGATGGAGTCATGTTGCAGATGATTCACAACATCTAACTCAAAACTAATTATACATGGCAAAACCATTACAGGCCTATCTAGTAGTTATAAAATTTCTCGAAAGAACAGTGTGTCATAATATTGAAATGTAGGTGAACTGAGCTACGATAAATTGGATTGGTCACTCATTCTGTTTTTTGTTTACCTTGTTCAGCGAGGAGCTGATCAACCTCCTTTCCGACCTTCAGTTGGGAAACATTTGAAAGCAAAAGAAGAGAGTAAGTTTACATGCAAGAGTGCATATATGTATCAGATGGATTTAGAGGGCAGGGGGGCAGACCTTGTTGAAATGCTCGTACTGCCTATTCCCAAGAGCAAACACCCCGAACTTGAGGTTGCTCAACCACTCACCCCTCTCGTTCCCCTGTAGTCCGACCAAACAAAGCAGCCATCAATACCAACCATGAGAAAATGCACATTCAGAGCTGCATCACCAGAAAGTACTAGGTCTGTAATCAAACGGACCTCAGAGAACCATTTGTAGAATCTGGCGGCGTTGTCGGTTGGCTCACCATCCCCATACCTACAACAGCGACAACGACACCCATTAGCAATTTAGCTTTTTAGATCAGAC